>NW_022436966.1:3931009-4045453 GCF_009761245.1 Sapajus apella
TCCTTCCTTCCTTCCTTCCTTCCTCCCTCCCTCCCTCCCTCCCTTCCTCCCTCATCTCTCCCTCCCTCCCTCCTGCCTCCCTCTCTTTATCCTTTGTGTTACAAACAACCCTCCTGGGTTCAAGCGATTCTCCTGCCTCAGCCTCCCGAGTAGAAGTAGCTGGGACTACAGGCACATGCCACCATACCTGGCTAATTTTTGTATTTTTAGTAGAGATGGGGTTTCACCATGTTGGCCAGGCTGGTCTCAAACTCCTGAACTCATGATCCGCCCACCTTGGCCTCCCGAAATGCTGGGATTACAGGCGTGAGCCACCATGACCGGCCCAGACTTTAAAGAAAGAAATATTTCCTACCTTATACAAATGTTACTGTACTAGCATAACCTTATAGCAGAGCTAAATGAGGAAAGCAAAAGAAATATAAAATTTACTCTAAGCTCATTTATAGAAAGATACCAGTATTCTACATACAATACTAGCAACCAAATCTAGTAATTTTTTAAATGAATAATAATCATGATCAAGTCAAGTGTATTTCAGGAATTAAAGGGTTTTCCAACACCAGAATATCTATAATGTAATCCACTAGAGATGTGAAATAGAGGAGGAAGATGATATGAACATTAACTTGGTAGATGCCACAAAAGCATTTATATGTGGTCTACCCATACAATGGGAAATCATTCAGCCATAACAAGGAATGATGTACTGATACATGACACAGCATAGGGGAACCCTGGAAACACACTAAGTGAAAGAAGCTAGACACAAAAGGCCATGTGTAGTATGATTTCACAGCTATGAAATGTCCAGAATAGGCAGATGTATGGACACAAAATTGTTCTATACCAGCAATAACAAAAAAATGCCTCAACTAAATGAAGTTCCAGAAATGCAGGTATGGTCTATTATTAGGAATTGTACTGGCTAGGCATGGTGGCTCATGCCTGCAATCCCAGCACTTTGGGAGGCCGAGGCATGTGGATTACCTGAGGTCAGGAGTTTGAGACCAGCCTGGCCAAGATGGTGAAACCCTGTCTTTACTAAAAATACAAAAATTAGCCAGGCATAGTGGTGGGTGCCTGTGATCCCAGCTACTTGGAAGGCTGAGGAGAAGAATCACTTAAACCTAGGAGGCAGGGGTTGCAGTGAGCTGAGATCACACCATTGCACTCTAGCTTGGGTGACTGAATGAGACTCCATCTCAAAAAAAAAAAAAGAAAAAGAAAGAAAGAATTGTACCAATGTGCCACTATATTAATAGATCAAAGGAAAACGTATAATCATTACACTAGATACTGAAATGCCATTTAGCAAAATTGAACATTCATTTCTGATTTAACCAACAAACCAAAATCAAAACAAAAACCAGAGATTTAGTATCTTAGGAATAGCTAGATTGTTTTTGCCATTATAAAAATCCAGCATCATACTTTAACCACCATTAAAGTAAGAAAGAAGATATTATGATTTTTCTTTTTTGTTCTCACACTATACAGATGTATATGCTTTATTTTTTTAATAAAAAATTTTAATTAAAAACATTAACATGTACCAGATAGCACTTTGAGGAGGTATGTGTTTTGTTTGGTTTGGTTTTTTGAGACAAAGTGTTGCCCTGTCACCCAGGCTGGAATGCAATGGCACAATCTCAGCTCACTACAACCTCTGCCTCCCAGGTTCAAGCAATTGTCCCACCTCAGCCTCCCGAGTAGCTGGGACTACAGGTGCCCACCACCACGCCTGGCTAATTTTTGTATTTTTAGTAGAGGCGGGGTTTCACCATGTTGGCCAGGCTGGTCTCAAACTCTTTACCTCAAGTGATCCACCCACGTTGGCCTCTTAAAGTGCTGGGATTACAGGCATGAGCCACCACTACCAACTAGAAGTACGTGCTTAAAAGAATGTCAGAATATATTACAAAATCAATAGTGTTAATAGTTAACAACTACAAAATCTTTACATTCTAAGGAGACTCCAATTCCAAATTGAAGAACAAAGATTCTGGTTACACCTAGGATGGTTACTGTGGCTTACACTTTGGGGTGAACTGGGAGACTCTGAGCCATCCCAAAGTGATGGTGTGCCAACAAACAGACAATTATGTTGTATAAGCAACATATATTCATTGTAGAAAAATTAGAGGCTGGCAAGAAGCAAAACGATAAAAAAAAGAAGCCCTGTAATCCCATGACCTACTAGATAACCTTAGTAACTTCTTTTTTTCTTTTTTTTCAGATAACGTCTCGCTGTGTCACCCAGGCTGGAGTGCAGAGGCATGATCTTGGCTTGCTGCAGCCCCAATCTCTCAGCCTCAAGTGATCCTCCCACCTCAGCCTCCCAAGTAGCTGGGACCACAATTGCACACCACCATGCTCGGTGAATTTTTAAATTTTTTATAGAAATAGTGGGCAGTCTCTCTATGTCTCCTAGGCTGGTCTCAAATTCCTGGCCTCCAGTGATCCTCTTGCCTCAGCCTTCAAAAGTGCTGGGATTACAGGCCCATCAGTAACCTTTTAAAGTAAGATACTATACTTTAACAATGTTTTGGAAATCCTAACTAGTACAATGAAATAAGAAAATAATTTAAGAGTTAAATTTACCTCTGTTGTGTATAAAATTTTTCTTTCTCATGTTGCAAAGAAAAATTAGTACTGGTACAAAGAATCTCTCAGCAAAGCAATTATTTTTACTTCCTGCCAAAGGGAAGCAATCTTGCCATGAGAGTACAATGAACAAAGGAAAGTAGACATATTTATTCCTTACGAATTTGGGGTTGTCCTTACTGTTGTGTCTGATCTTCATTGGCTGGAGCCAGACCTCACAATCTAAACTAAAACTTGATTGGCTAATAACTTGAAACTTTTCTAAACAGGTAAAAGCAATGGAGAGCCAAAAATGGAAGTCCAAATAAGGAAGGGACATAGGCTGCAAGCTGGGACATGCCTGTGAGCACGTCCAGCATAGATATCTTGGTTAAAGTACAAGGACATAGAATGTACTACGTGCCTGTAAGCAGATCTAACAGCTACATAGGATAGGGCTTCTAGCAAAAAAGCAAGAAGGCTTTTGAAGAAAGTGTTTAAAGCAAATTTCTAACACTTATGAATTTTTCTTAAGAAAGGAAACTCTGAAGAGAAACTTTTTTTTTTTTTTTACTTCCCACAACATCTTAAGGTCAGGAGGAGTTATTAATTTAAATGCTATCAAATAATAACTAGAAACCTGATGAGAATAGACCACAAAGAAATGCTAGGAATCTTCAGGTGATTGCAAAAACAGCTACAATGTTTTGCAGCTCTTCTCAGAAACGAAGTATATTTTTTCACACTATGAGTTCAGCCATGTGACTTTCTTTAGAACAATGGAACATTAGCAAACATGATGCAAGCAGAAGCTTGAAAAGCATTTGTGTGTTGGGACTTGCCCTCTTTTACCATTTTAAGAGACTGAGACCACTACTTTGTGAATGAGCCTAGGCTAGCCTGCGGCATGATGAGAAACACATGTGCCTCTTCATCCTTGTTGCTTCAGCAGATACAGAAGCAACTACCAGGCAACTGAGTGAAGCACTCTCATCTATCAAGGCCAATTAAAGTGCCAGTTTTCTGCAGAAGTAAACCGAGTTGGCCCAGACTAGAAGAGCTGCCAGTTGACCCACAGAGTTGAGAAATAATGTTTCTTATTTTAAGATACTAAGTATCAGGTGATTTGTTTTGCCAGAAAAGCTAACAGAAATTGTAAGAGAATTTTAGTAGCTACTTTTTGAATAATTAGTGTTCAAAATGACTAGTTAGAAAATACAATGAAAGAAAAGACCCTATTTAGCAACATTGTCATCAATTTATCTGAAAATAAACAACTAGAAATAGGTAGAACCATATAAAGAAAATATGAAATCTCTATTAAGGAGTATTAATTCCTGCTAAATTTAATCTAGCAACTCAATGTGATCCCAATAAAAATATTCAAAAATTTCTTTTCAACATTTTACAAAACAATATTGGATTCATCTGTAGAAATAAACAAGAAAGAATAGCCAGGAAGAAATTTCAACAGAAAGATATTAGGAGAGCAGAGGCAGTCAGATTAAACATTTAAATAAATATTGAAGTTACAAGAATTAAAGCATTTAAGCTGGGTGGGGTGACACATACCTGTAGTCCTAGCTACTTGGGAGGCCGAGGCAGGAGGATGGCTTGAATCCAGCCTAGGCAACATAGTGAGATTCAATCTCCAAAAATAAGTAAGCGAAAAAAACAAACAAAAAACCTAGTTTGGGTCTAGCAAAGATTTAGATACATAATGGAATAAAATGGGAAATCCAGAAATAAACTAAAATAAGAATTTAATAGATGGTAATGGTGACATTTCTGATCCATGAGAGGAAAGATGCATTATAAAAAACAACAACAACAACAAAAAACAGCATTGAGACTATGGCAGGACTATCTAGGAGAAAAAAGGAGTCAAGCTGTATAACTCCACTTCTTTCATCAAAGTAAATTCCAGAAAGAGTGTGATGTAAAATGTTAAAATGAAACTCTAAAAGTACTAGCAATAAAGAAGCCAGACACAAAAGGCCACATATTGCGATTCCATTTCTATGAACTGTCTTGGGAATCCATAGAGACAAAGTAGATTAGCAGTTGCCAGGACAGGGGTGACAGGGAAATGGGAAGTGATTTCTTTTTTTTGTTTGAGACGCAGTTTCGCTCTTGTTACCCAGGCTGGAGTGCAATGGCGCGATCTCGGCTCACCGCAACCTCCGCCTCCTGGGTTCAGGCAATTCTCCTGCCTCAGCCTCCTGAGTAGCTGGGACTACAGGCACGCGCCACCATGCCCAGCTAATTTTTTGTAGTTTTAGTAGAGACGGGGGTTTCACCATGTTGACCAGGATGGTCTCGATCTCTTGACCTCGTGATCCACCCGCCTCGGCCTCCCAAAGTGCTGGGATTACAGGCTTGAGCCACCGCGCCCGGCCGGGGAAGTGATTTCTTAATGGGTGTAAGATTTCTTTTGGGGGTCATGAAAAAAATTCTAAAATTATATAATGGCAAAGACTGCACTACTGTGAGTATACTGAAATCACTGAATTGCATACTTTGAAAGGGTACATTTTATATGTGAATTATATTTTAATAACACTCTTATTAAAAAAAAAAAAAAAAGTAAGCCAGAGGCAAGGGAGACCCTAGAAGGCTCTGACCCACATAGTGAAGTCAGGAAGATTGTCTACAGCAGAAACAGGAGAACAGAGTCTAAAAAGGTGTTTTATGGCAGCAGATGTTTTACAGGTGAGAAAGCAGGCAGGGAAATTAACTCTCTTGGCTCTGATTACCCTGTGACTCTGACCCTTTCCAGGGCTTAAGGACTTTGCATGCACTGGGCAATTATTTTGAATTTAATGAATGTTTTTTGAGTAAAATAAGTGCTAGAAGAAAATATGGGTGAATTCATTTGTAATATTGTTATGAAGACTTTGTAAGCAAGGCACAAAACCCAGAAACCATATAGAAAATGATTGATAAGTTTGCTTAGAAATGAGCAGTTTTATATTTAAAATACCATATACATATGATTATAGTTTTATTATGTTTTTTAAAAAATTTTGTCTTTAGAAATACACGCTGAAATACTTGTGGATGAAATGATGATGTCTGGGATCTGCTTCAAGGTAATTTTTTATTAAGAGACAGGGGTCTCACTCTGTCACCCAGTTTGAAGTACAGTGGTGTAATCATTGCTCGCTTAACCTCCAACTCCTGGGCTCAAGTGATCCTCCCTCCTCAGCCTCCTGAGTAGCTGAGACTACAGGTGCACACCACCACACTCGACTAATTTTTTTTGTAGAGATGGGGGTCTCACTATATTGCCCAGGCTGATCTCCAACTCCTGGCCTCAAGTGACCCACCCACCTCCACATCCCAAGTGCTGGAATTACAAGTGTGAGCCACCATGCCTGGCCCTCAAAATAATTTGGGGTGTAGTGGAGATGAAACTTGGTAATGGGTACATATTATTTTCTCTACTTTTTAAATATATTTGATTTCTACATTTTTATATGTTGGATTTTTTCATAATAAAAAGTAAAAAAAATAAATAAATAAAAGGCCAGGCACGGTGGCTAACACCTGTAATCCCAGCACTTTGGGAGGTCGAGGCAGGTGGATCATTTGAGGTCAGGAGTTCAATACCAGCCAACATGGTGAAACCCCATCGTTATTAAAAACACAAAAAAATGAGTCGCGCATGGTGGTAGGCACCTGTAATCCCAGCTATTCATGAGGCTGAGGCACAAGAATTGCTTGAACCCAGAAGGCATAGGTTGCAGTGAGCTGAGATCACACCACTGCACTACAGTCTGGGTGACAGAGTGAGACCCTGTCTCAAAAAAAAAAAAAAAAAAAGTAAAAGTAAATAGCAAGAAAGAAACAAAGTATCTTTTTACTTAGTACATAGTAAATAGCAAGAAAGAAACAAAGTATCTTTTCACTTTGTACTATGTACCCATACTAATTACTAAGAAAAAGACAACCCAAGAGAAAACAGTGAGTAAAGATATCAACAGGTGTAACAATGAAAAAAAAAAGCAGTCAAAAAGGCTGTGCAAAGGTGACCAGCCTTACTCATACATGCAAAGGAAAACAATAACAAGATTCCTCTTCCCATGGAGTAATTGGCTAACATGAAGAGGCTGGATAGTAAGCAGGAGTGGTATGGGTGAGGGAAGTGGCATTGGACCTACTTGCTGTGGTGGGAGTGAAGGTATCACCTTTTAGAAAGACAATCTCAGAATATCTGCCTGCAAATTTAAAATACATACCTCCATACAGTGAATGTAATGTTACTCAGTTTTAAAAGGAAGGAATTTCTGATACGTGCTGTAACATGAATGAACCTTGAGGACATTATGCTAACTGAAATAAGCCAGTCACAAAAAGACAAATATTTTATGATTCTGCTTTTACAAGGTACCAGAGTAGTCAAAGTCATAGAGATAGAAAATAGAATGGTGCTTGCTAGGGGGAGGGACACAGAGGGCAGTGGGGAGAATAGGAAGTTCATGTCGAATGGGTATAGAGTTTCAGTCCAAGATGAGGAAGAGTTCTAGAGGTGCTGGTGGTGAGGGTCGCACAACAATATGAATGTACTTAAAACCACTAAACTGTACGCTGAAAAAATGATCAAGATAGTAAATTTTAGGTGTGTTTTGCCACAATTTTAAAAAATTAGACCAGGTGCAGTGGCTCACTCCTGTAATCCCAGCACTGTGGGAGGCTGGGGATTACTTGAGGTCAGGAGTTCAAGATTGGCCTGGCCAACAAGGTGAAACCTTGTCTCTACTAAAAATACAAAAAAACTAGCCAGATGTTGTGGCAGGCATCTGTAATCCCAGCTACTCGGGAGGCTGAGGCAGGAAAATGACTTGAACCTGGGAGGCAGAGGTTGCAGTGAGCCAAGATAGCACCACTGCACTCCAGCCTGGGTGACAGAGTGGGACCCCATCTCAAAAAAAAAAGAAAAAGCAAAAGAAAAAGAAAAGAAAAGAAAGAAAAAAACCATACTCCTTGCCAAACATTTACTTTAGCTTACGCAAGAAAAAATATGCCAAGTATTTTCATCCCTATAGCTCTAACAGCAAAATCTTCAAACAACTTAAATGTCCAACAATGATGAATCCACTAAATAATTATGTAAAACCATGCAGCATACTACCCCGCAGAGATTTTGAAAAGGTGGTTTGAGGTCTGAAAATATATTACTATGTAATCAAAGGCAATAGCATGCTACAGAATGTGTACTATACAGCCCATGTGTACACATTTGTAAAATGGTGTGTGTTGTGTATGCATGTGATAAATTATGAGTAATTTTTATATAATTGTAACATACTCTTCTGGAGTGACAAATAAATTGTTAATAGTGGGAAGAGAATGGATGGTGGCAGTAAGACTTTTAAAACCTTTTTGTGGTGCTTGGACTTTTTCCTTCATTTGAATGTAATTGTTTTTATTTATTTATTTGGAGACAGCCTTGCTCTGTCACCCAAGCTGGAGTGCAGTGGTGCTATAGCTCACTGCAGCCTGCAACTCCTGGGCTCAAGTGATCCTCCCACTTCATCCTTCTGGGCAGCTGGGACTACAGGCGTGTGCCACCACATTGGCATTTTTAACTTTTTAAACTTAAAAAAAAATGCGACCATTTTGTACTCAGAGGCTGTGAGCTTTGTCATGGTTTACAAGATGTATTTCCATGTGGATGTTTTATCTAACCACTTTCTTTTTTAAAAATGTACATTTGTAATGTTAAACCTTATTTTTGTCTTTCTACACATTTCTTCAGTTTTCTCTTTCTCCTTCCATTCTCTCTGGCTGCTCACTTCCCTGACTAACTTAACTGCCTGTGTCTGTTAAACATTGCATTGGGATGTCTTTAGAATGGCTGCCTTCCTGCTGGGGTGACTACATTCCCTGGAGGTCGCATCTTCAGACTTTTTGTAGCACTCCTTGGATGTGGTACGTGCACAGCGTGTGCTGAAAATTTTTTCTTGGTCATGATGGATGCTCTTGCCTTGAAAGCATCAAAGCTGCAGTCTTGGATCCTTTGTTCCTGGCACCTCAACCTGCACCTCTCCTTTACCCCTCAGTTTTTAGGAATGTCAAGTCCACCTCAAGTGGTAAGCCTAAATTTTAGTTGTTTGTTTTGAGACAGTGTCTCACTCTGTAACCTAGGCTGGAACACAGTGGCATGATCATAGCTCACTGCAGCCTGGGCTCAAGCAATCCTCCCTCTTCAGTCTCCTGAGTGATTGAGGCTACAGGTTCACACCACCACGCCTGGCTAATTTCTTTCCCTTTTTTTGTAGAATGGGGTCTTACTGTGTTGCCAGGGCTGGTCTCAGACTCCTGGGCTCAAGTCATCCTCTTTCCAGTGTGCTGGGATTACACGCATGACCCACCACACCTGACCCTAAGTTTCTTACTATGTGGGTGTCCTCTAACTTTTCACAGGTGCTTTCCACATCTTTGATCTTTTAACTCCCTTATCCAAGTGCAGAAAATAGAGAAAAGAGCCCTGGAAGGTAGGGCCAGGAGACCAAAGTTTACCCCGGCTCTGCCACCAGTTTACTGAGTGACTCTAGGCCCAGGTCTTCCTCTATGTCGTGGACACAAACTCCAGACCCTGCCCCACCCACTCCACTGCCAGTGCTGTGTTTGGCTAAGAACATCACACCCTCCTCTTTACCCATGATTCATATCTTCAGTTGTCGCCCCTCACCCAAATCTTGCCTTCAATGCATCAGCCTTTTAAGATATTAGTAAAGTCTATTTTCCAGGTTTTGTTGTTTAGCTCTTGTTCCACCTTTCCTGCCTTATCCTCTTATTTATTTTTGATTCTTTCAATCAATATTACAGCCCATAAAAATAAATCTAGTTTCTTTCTACCTCTTTTTCCCCCTCTTCATGAAATTACAGCTCAAAACCACCACCCTCTTGCAGAGCTTTATAAATGAGTACTTGTATCACTGTCTTGAAAAGCAGAGACAAAGCTTGGTAACGCAGAAAGGACATGAGCCTCAGAGTGACAAGGGCCAGAACTGAATCCTAGCAGTCCCCCTCATGATCAAGTCTCAGTTTTTTCATCCGTATAAAGGAGACAATAACAGTTCAAACTCGCCCATCACACAGTTCTGCCCGCCCACCTAGTCAGAGCCTACAGTGAAACTTGTCCCCAGAATCCACTCCCTCCACAGGTGACACCCCTGCCCCCAGTCCCTCTGGTCATCGTTCTCTGCCACCCTAGGCTCCTACTATCTGCACCTCATGGCTCTTCCCACTCTTTTCTGGCCTTTTCAATGAATCAAAACTTCCTGTGGAGAAACAACAGGGAGATGTAAGGGGAAGAGGTCAACCAAGGAAGTGGAGGGAGTTGAAAGGCAGTTTTTTAGCTCCATAAATTTCTGCATGTGGGACTTCCAAGAAAGGTGGTCTTCATCTTCCATCTGCTATAGACTGAATGTTTGTGTCCTCCAAAATTCATAGGTTAAAATCCCAATCCTCAAGGTGATGGTATTAGGTGGAACCTTTGGGAGGGAATTAGGTCAGGAGGGCAGAGCCCTCATAAATGAGACTAGTGCCCATATAAGAGAGACTCAGAAGGGCTTCCTCCTCCCTTCAGTCATGTGAGGACAGAGCAAGGCGATGACATCTATGAACAAGAAAGCAGGCCACATCAGACTCTGAATCTGCCAGTCCCTTGATCCTGGACTTCTCAGCCTCCAGACCTGTGAGAAATAAATTTCTATTGTTTTTTAAACACCCAATATTTAGTGTTCTTTTTTTTCTTTGAGATGGGGTCTCACTATGCTGCCCAGACTGACATCAAAATCCTGGGCTCAAGAGATCCTCCATCCATCTCAGCCTTTTAAAGTGCTTAGAAACCACGTTGTTAGGCCCTGGAGCCACCACGCCTGGCCCCCAGCCTCTTTGATGTTACCATTGTAATGTTTAGGGCACCATAAACTGTGCCCATATAAAACAGCAAACTTAATTAATAAATGTTATGTTCCCACTGTTCCACTGCTCAGACACAATATTGAAATTAGGCCAGTTAATAGCCCTACAATGGCCTCCCAGTGTTCAAGGGAAAGGAAGAATCATGCACATCTCTCATTTTTGAATCCAAAACTAGAAATGATTAAGCTTAGTTAAGGAAAGCATATCAAAAGCTGAGACAGGCCAAAAGCCAGGTTTCTTGTGCCAAACAGATAGCCAAGTTGTGAATGCAAAGGAAAAGTTCTTGAATGAAATTAAAAGTACTACTCCAGTGAACACACGTATGATAAGAAAGTGAAACAGCCTTGATGATATGGAGAAAGTTTCAGTGAGCTGTGTAGAAGATCAAATAGGCGACAACATTCCCTTCATCCAAAGCCTAACCCAGAGCAAGACACTAACTCTCTTCAATTCTGTGAAGGCTGGGAGAGGTGAGGAAGCTGCAGAACAAAAGTCTGAAGCTAGCAGAGGTTAGTTCATGAGATTTAAGGCAAGAAGCCCTTTCTATAACATAAAAGTGCAAGGCAAAGCAGCGATGGAGAAGCTGCAGCAAGTTATCCAGAAGATCTAGCTAAGATCACAGATGAAGGTGGCTACACTGAGCAATAGATTTTCAGTGGAGATGAAACAGCCTTCTACTGGAAGAAGATGCCATCTAGGACTTTTGTAGCTAGAGAGAAGTCAATGCCTGGTTTCAAATCTTCAAAGGACAGGCTGACTCTCTTGTTAGGAACTAATGCTGCTGGTGACTTTAAGTTGAACATGGTACTCATTTACCATTCTGGAAATCCTAGGGCCCTTAAGAATTATGCTGAATCTAGTCTGCCTGTGCTGTATAAATGGAGCAATAAAGCCTGAATGACAGCACATCTGTTTATAGCATAGTTTACTGAAAAATTTAAGCCCACTGTTGAGACTTACTGCTCAGAAAAAAAAAAAAAAAAGATTCCTTTTTAAAATATCACTACTCCTTGACAATGCACCTAGTCACCCAAGAGCTCTAATGGAGATGTACACGGAGGTGAACGTTGATTTCATGCCTGCTAACACAACATCCATTCTGTAGCCCATGGATCAAAGAGTAATTTTGTCTTTCAAGTCTTATTATTTAAGAAATACATTTGTAAGGCTATAGCTGCCATAGATAGTGATCCTTCTGATGGATCTGGGCAAAGTAAATTGAAAACCTTCTGGAAAAAATTCACCATTCTAGATGTGATTCATGGGAGAAGGGCAAACTATCAACATTAACAGAGTTTGGAGGAAGCTGATTTTAACCTTCATGGATGACTGAGGGGTTTGAGACTTCAGTGGAGGAAATCACTGAAGATGTGATGAAAATAGCAAGAGAAATAGAATTAGAAGTGGTATCTGAAGATGTGTCTGAATTGCTGCCATCTCGTGATCAAATTTGAACAAATGAGGAATTGCTTTCTACAGATGAGCAAAGAAAGTGATTTCTTGAGATGGAAGTTGCTTCTGGTGAAGGTGCTGTGACCAGTGTTGAAATGACAATAAATTATTGAGAATGTTACATAAACTTATTTGATAAAGCATTGGCAGGGTTTGAGAGGATTGAATCCAATTTTGAAAGAAATTCTACTGTGGGCAAAATGCTATCAAACAGCATCTCATGCTACAAATAAATGTTTTTGTGAGAGGAAGAGTGAATAAATGTGACAGACTTCATTATTGCCTTATTTTAAGAAATTGCCACAACCACCCCAACCTTCAGCAGCCACCACCCTGGTCAGCAGTCACAGTGAGATCCTCCACCAGCAAAAAGATTTCAACTCACTAAAGGCTCAGATGACTGTTAGCATTTTTTTTTTTTAGCAATAAAGTATTTTTAAATTAAGATATGTACTTTTTTTTAGACATAATGCTATTGCACACTTCATAGACTGCAGTATAGTGTAAACATAACCTTTTTATGCACTGGGAAACCAAAAAAATCTGTGTGACTAGCTTCTTCCAAATATTTGCTTTATTGCAGTGGTCTGGACCCAAACCCACATTATCTCTGAGGCATCCCTGTATTTCAGAGGTAGGACTGCTGTTTGATTGGAGATTAACCTTATGGGGTATGGTAACACATGCTTTCAGTCCATTTCTGGAAAGACCTCTCCCAAAGGGATGCCAGCTCTCCCCAGCCTGGTTTCTCCTCCACTTCGTTGCTTCCATTCAATCACTGTCAAGAAGAGCATGCGGGTGTTGTTTTATTTCATGCTCCTGGGCTGCTCTTCTATGTTGCTTATTACAACACTTTCCACAACTTTCTTTTTTCTCCCTCATCTCCAAAAATAGCAAATGACATTGCTTGCCCAGATTTTCCACCTGAGTTTGTTTTTCATTTTTGAGGGAAATCAGCATGGGTGCTGAGTGCTGCCTCAGCACCAAATAAATACTGGTATGAACATCAGGACAAAGTCAAAGGTTATACCCTTCTGCAATGTAGCTGCAAACCTGCCTCAATTCTCAGCTTGAGAAGAATGGATGCTGTTTGTGGTGTGAGTACTATATATGGAAATAGCTTGAATGTGCCTGGATTTCTGCATTAAATATGTTCCTGGAATTTAATGTGTACTTTGTTTTTTCTTTTCTTTTCTTTTCTTTTTTTTTTTTTTGAAACGGAGTTTCGCTCTTGTTACCCAGGCTGTAGTACAATGGCACGATCTCAGCTCACCGCAACCTCCACCTCCTGGGATCAAGCAATCCTCCTGCCTCAGCCTCCCGAGTAGCGGGGACTACAGGCAAGAGCCACCATGCCCACCTAATTTTTGTATTTTTTAGTAGAGATGGGGTTTCACCTTGTTGACCAGGATGGTCTCAATCTCTTGACCTCGTGATCCACCCGCCTCGGCCTCCCAAAGTGCTGGGATTATAGGCGTGAGCCACCGCGGTTTTTTCTTTTTTTGAGACAGAATCTTGTTCTGTCACCCAAGCTGGAGTGCAGTGGTGCAATCATGGCTTTCTGCAGCCTTGACCTCTGGGGCTCAATTGATATGCCCACCTCTCTGTCTCCCTAGTAGCTGGGGCTGTAGGCATGCACCACTATGCCCAGCTAATTTTTGTACTTTTTGTAGAGATGAGGTTTTACCATGTTGCCCAGGCTGGTTAAATTTATCTTATAGCAGGCTGGGCATGGTGGCTCACGCCTGTAATCCCAGCACTTTGGGAGGCCAAGGCAGGTGGATCACTTGAGCCCAGGAGTTTGAGACCAGCCTGGGCAACATAGCAAGACCCCATCTCTAAAATATTGAAAATTTAACAATAAATAAATAAATTTATCTTGTAACAAAGTCAAGCTTACCCAGAATGACTGGTGTCTTAGTCCATCTGGGCTGCCATAGACTTGGTATTTTATAAACAATAGAAATTTATTTTTTACAGTTCTGGATCAAAGTCAAGAAGGCACCAACAAATGTCATGTCTGGTGAGGGCTCATTTTCTGCTTCACAGGGTCTCTTCCTACTGTGTTCTCACATTATGGAAGGGGTAAACAAGTACTCTTGGTTCCCTCTCACAAGGGCAGTAATCCCATTTCGCCTCATTCATTTTAGGACCTCATCACCTTCTAAAAGCCCCACTTCTTAATACTATTGCATTGGGGATTAAATATGAGTGTTGCAAGGGGTGAGGGGAGACGCAAACATTCAGACCATAGAAATTGGTAAACAGTGTTTCCAGGATAATCAGTTGCCTTGGAATAGGGAGACCTACTTTTTATATAAAACATGTGTAACCTGGTTTCTCCAGGCCACATTAGCCAGGAGATTCAAGTTGGGTTTAGGACCAGTGATAACTCACTGGAAGCTTCTTGGGCATGTGGCCTGTACAGTTGTCCAGAGGTCAGCATTCAGAAGGGCCTGGTGCTTGGTTTAATGCTCAGCTGTCACAATCATGAAATCCTTAATTCTAAAACAAGGGTCCTGTGTTGTCGTTTTGCACTGGGCCCTGCAAATATTGTTCCCATAGCTACTGCCCCTTGTTAAACCTAACCCCAAATATGTCCAGGAACCCCCTGGGGGCACGTATCACAGATGTCGATGAAACCACTCTGTAACCTACTTCGTACCTGCTTCATTTCCTTCCTCTCCTGCCCCCACAGACACTATGGCCCTGACATGCAGCAGCCCTTAGGGACCTGCAGGCAGGGTGCCATGTCCTCAGGAATGCCCAGAGGCCTGAAGACCTGCTGCATGTTTCCACAGAAGTGCTCCTGGCTCTCCTTATGAAACATCTTATCTCTGGCCCCCAATGCCCGTCTGCTTGAGCCCCAAATGTCTCACTGAGCTTAGCATGGAAACATGCTCCTCAGTTATCTGCTTGTGCCCCCGTCCCTCTCTCAGAACCTAGAGAGCGACCTGCTACCTCTTCTGTCTTCCTGGCCAGCTGCTCCTCCTCCGGCCTTCCCTTTTCCCCTTCTAGCCACTTTTCCTCTGCAGGGAGCTTCGAGTTTCCCTTTGAAGTCCTCACGAAACACAGATGAGGACTCTTCAAAGAACTGCAGTGACCAGCTTTATGTTCTTCAGGACTGCATTGTGGACATCTATTAATAGGAGCAACAAAAAAGGGGAGGTTCATCAGGCAAATATATTTGGGAAACAGTGCATATTAGATGCTCTTCTTGGAGATTTAACTAATCACTATCAAGTACGTTGAAAGTTCAGGGAAGAATCTATTTAACCTAACATAACCTGGTGTTTCCTAAATTGGGCATTAAATTGGGCAGTGAACACTCCTACCGTTCCTCCCCCCACCCCACCCCCACCTCACACACACATTAGCAGTAAGCAGATCGTATTCTTGGGTTATACACACTTAGAGAATAAGAAAATAAATTGGCATAGACCAATTCTGAACATCATTTAATGTTGTGTTGAGGATCCATGAGGTGCTGGTATTTATCTTTTGATCTCTGGACAAATGGAAATTAAGCATACTCCAAATGATATTTAAAATACACTAAATACATTTAGCTTTCCCTAGAGCTAGGCACATTGTAAATGCTCAATATATACTTGTGGAATTGCTGAATTTATGGAAATCCTTTGGGCCTCAGTTTCATATACTTAGAGGAACTGGATTAGTTGGTCGCTGACATCGCTTAATAAACATCAAGTGTCTTTTAAGTCAGGCACTGAGGTGTGAAGACTAGGCTCCTCTCCCAAAAGAACTGACAGCCTAGTAGAAAACAGACAATACACAAACAATTGTAATACAACATAATATTATTACAGGAAATATATATATTGTTATGGAACTGTAGCGAAGGGAATAATATTGAGTCTTAAAAAATAAGTAGGCTTTCATTAGGATGAAAGGGGAAGGGAATTCCAAACACAGCACAAACAAACAAATGAAGACCTAAAGCACTGAATCTTTCAGGGACACTTCTAGGCCTAAATCCCTTGACTTTATAAATGTCATGGTAAATTGCATAATGCAAATCATCATGCCCAGATTCATATTTTATAATGCCATATGTTAGATCTCCTACTATGGTTTCACCTGAGGCAATCTTCTGAGATTTTCTTAAAAAAACTGAAGAGTCGGGGGTATGATGGCTGCCCTCAGTATTGCCTGCACAAATGTCTACCAGGTCTGCAACTAATAGCTCCCGCAACTTTGCACCATGTTTTTCAGTAAGACTACCGACAGGCACTGTGCAGATTCAAGCAGAGAGAAGTCCAAGCAGTGAGGCCGCTGTTGCACTGGCCACCCTGGGACCCCAGTCGGCCTTCCCGCCTCGGCTTCCTCGCCAGCACTAAGGACCCCTGCAGCCGATCAGGCGGCAGCCGGGGCGACTTCCTTTCTCTTTTGGCAAGATGGCGGGAGGAGAAGGTGGAGTCACTTTGGGGCAGCGGCATCTTTCGCGCCAGGATCTCACCACCTTGGATGTTACCAAGTTGAGCCACTTTCACACGAAGTTATCAGCAGACAAGCCACAATTAATATAGGTACAATTGGTCATGTAGCTCATTGGAAATCCACAGTTGTCAAAGCTATTTCTGGAGTTCACACAGTCAGGTTCAAAAATGAACTAGAAAGAAATATTACAATCAAGCTTGGATATGCTCATGTTAAGATTTATAAACTTGATGACCCAAGTTGCCCTCAGCCAGAATGTTATAGATCTTGTGGGAGCAGTACACTGATTAGTTTCCTACAGCTATTCAAATGGAACTTCAAATTAGTCAGACATGTTTCCTTTGTTGACTGTCCTGGCCGCAATATTTTGATGGCTACTATGCTGAATGGTGCAGCGGTGTGATGGATGCAGCTCTTCTGTTGATAGCTGGTAATGAATCTTGCCCTCAGCCTCAGACATCTGAACACCTAGCTGCTATAGAAATCATGAAACTGAAGCATATTTTGATTCTACAAAACAAAATTGATTTGGTAAAAGAAGGTCAGGCTAAAGAACAATATGAGCAGATCCTTGTTTTTGTCCAAGGTACAGTAGCAGAGGGCGCTCCCATTATTCCAATTTCGGTTCAGCTGAAATACAATATTGAAGTTGTTTGTGAGTACATAGTAAAGAAAATTCCATTACCCCCAAGAGACTTTACTTCAGCGCCCCGCCTTATTGTTATTAGATCTTTTGATGTCAACAAACCTGGCTGTGAAGTTGATGACCTTAAGGGGGGTGTAGCTGGTGGTAGTATCCTAAAAGGAGTATTAAAGGTGGGCCAGGAGATAGAAGTAAGACCTGGTATTGTTTCCAAGGATAGTGAAGGAAAACTCATGGGCAAACCAATCTTTTCCAAAATTGTATCACTTTTTGCAGAGCATAATGATCTGCAATATGCTGCTCCAGGCGGTCTTATTGGAGTTGGAACAAAAACTGACCCCACTTTGTGCCGGGCTGACAGAATGGTGGGGCAGGTACTTGGTGCAGTCGGAGCCTTACCTGAAATATTCACAGAACTGGAAATTTCCTATTTCCTGCTTAGATGGCTTCTAGGTGTAGGCACTGAAGGAGACAAGAAAGCAACAAAGGTGCAAAAGCTGTCTAAGAATGAAGTACTCGGCCGGGCGCGGTGGCTCAAGCCTGTAATCCCAGCACTTTGGGAGGCCGAGGCGGGTGGATCACGAGGTCAAGAGATCGAGACCATCCTGGTCAACATGGTGAAACCCCGTCTCTATAAAACTACAAAAAATTAGCTGGGCATGGTGGCGCGTGCCTGTAATCCCAGCTACTCAGGAGGCTGAGGCAGGAGAATTGCCTGAACCCAGGAGGCGGAGGTTGCGGTGAGCCGAGATCGCGCCATTGCACTCCAGCCTGGGTAACAAGAGTGAAACTCCGTCTCAAAAAAAAAAAAAAAAAAAAAGAATGAAGTACTCATGGTGAACACAGGGTCCCTGTCGACAGGAGGAAGAGTTAGTGCTGTGAAGGCCAATTTGGGTAAAATTGTTTTGACCAATCCAGTGTGCACAGAGGTAGGAGAAAAAATTGCCCTTAGCAGAAGTGTTGAAAAACACTGGTGTTTAATTGGTTGGGGTCAGATAAGAAGAGGAGTGACAGTCAAGCCAACAGTAGATGATGACTGACGAACACCAGTTAAATAATACATTTGGATGGAGTTGGAAGTTGGAATTTCTGTTAACAACCAAGGAGTTTATTTTCAAAGCAATATTGGGGAATTTATTTACAGTTTGTCACCTTAGTAGATAGCTATAAGATTATTCTCATGTTTTTGGTTATGAAAACTTAACTTAGGGACTGAAATTAAAAGTTGGCATAATGTTGGATTGAACCTGTATTTTGACAGAAGCATTCCCATATAATGTCACAATTATATATCATGCAGTTTTGTTCTGCATGTCTTGTTTTGTTTTGTTTTGTTTTTGAGTCTGGCTTTGTCACCCAGGATGGAGGGCAGTGGCCTGATCTGCAACCTCTGCCTTCCGGGTTCAGGCAGTTCTGCTTCGGCCTTCGAAGTAGCTGGGATTGCAGGTGTGTACCACCACACCTGGCTATTTTTTGTATTTTGGGGAGAGGTGGGGTTTTGACTTGTTGGCCAGGCTGGTCTCTCCTGACCTCAGGGTGATCACCCCGCCTCGGACTCCCAAAGTGTTGGGATGATAGGTGTGAGCCACCTTGCCCCACCCGTATCATAGAGTTTGAAATGACTTTTTGCTACAACCAGCCTTTGCTGTAACACACACACACACGTATATATATACCACTGAACCTGTCTGAAATAAAGTTTCATTTTCATGGGAAAAAAAAACAAAACTGAAGAGTCTGCTGGGTGAGGTGGCTCACGCCTGTAATCCCAACACTTTGGGAGGTCGAGGTGGGCGGATCACCTGAGGTCAGGAGTTCAAGACCAGCCTGACCAACATGGTGAAACCCTGTCTCTACAAAAATACAAAAATTAGTGGGGTATGATGGCAGGTGCCTGTAATCCTAGCTACTTGGGAGTCTGAGGCAGGAGAATCGCTTGAACTCAGGAGGCGGAGGTTGTAGTGAGCTGAGATCATGCCATTGCACTCCAGCCTGGGCGACAGAGAGAGATTCTGTCTCAAAACAAACAAACAAAAAACCTGAAGAGTTACTGAATAAAAATCAATTCCCCTTCCTTCAAGACAGATGTCAGGAAGCTCAGCCACAATGGCCAGGCAGCTCTAGTCCTGCCAGCTGCTCCTGCACTGCTAACTTCTGTCCTGCTAGTGTGAGGTCTGGGCTGCTCAGAAGGGTCACTCCAGCCCTCCTGTCCTAGGCCTTTTTAAATTCTGTTCTACAGCTCTCTGGGTTTCAATGGGTTCTCTGGCTAGTTCTAAAGAAATAAACTATAGGCATACATATGTGTGTACGTGTGTGTGTGTGTGTGTGTGTGTGTGTGTGTGAAATTACTGAGGGTTCTCATATTTTAACTCAGCCCATCATTTTGATGCAGTTCATTTCTGCCTCCTGTCTCCAGAGTAAACTCCCATCTATATCCTGTGATAATGCATCGTTTTTCAGTGTAAAGATTGTACCAGGGGCTAGGTGCAGTGGCTCATGCCTGTAATCCCAGCACTTTGGGAGGCTAAGGTGGGTGGATTGCTTGAGGTCAGGAGTTTGGGACCAACCTGGCCAACATGGTGAAACCCTATGTCTAACAAAAATTAGCTGGGCGTGGTGGTGGGCACCTGTAATCCCAGCTACTCAAGAGGCTGAGGCAGGAGAATCACTTGAACTTGGGAGGTGGAGGTTGCAGTGAGCTGAGATCATGTCACTGCACTCCAGCCTAAGTCAAAAAGAGAGGCTCCGTAAAAAAAATAAATAAATAAAAGGAAGAGAAAGGTACACATGGTGTTCTCCCGGGCAGAGTATTTGTAAACTTGATATTTCTGCTATTCACATAAGAAATATTAAAAGGGAAGAAAGACTGCTGCCACAGCTACCATCTCCAGAATTCATGTAGGCATACGATTTACCATTATTGTCATTTCTTGGTGTTTCTTCCCAGTAAGATCCCAGGATAAATTCTGATTGTTAGTTGCTTTGTTTTATAAACAGTATTATAGCACTAAAAGATGGTGCTTAATAAAGCTACCAGTGGTGCCCTAGCATATGTTCAGTTTGAGGTCAAGGCCTCCTGTTAGGAGAGGTGACACGCAGTGGGTAAAGGTTTTGCAGAAATTACCTTTAAATGAACTCCTCAGGATGCATTGTCACCTAAAAAAGAAAAAGGTTTTAAGGAGATGGACTAAAGAAGGGCTAATCTGAGATGGTTGAGAATCATTTGAAAAATTTATAACATTTGCTCAGGCTGGAGACGGTGTCCCAGGGGTTAGTGTGTAGGAACTGGAAAAACAGGGTAGAGCCATTAAATAGATGAGAAGACATGAGCAGTGGCTCATGCCTGTAATCCCAGCGCTTTGGGAGGCTGAGGCGGGCAGATCACTTGAGGTTAGGGGTTCAAGAGCAGCCTGAGCAACATGGTGAGACCCTGTCTCTATTGAAAATACAAAAATTAGCCAGGAATGAGTGTGCATACTTGTAATCCCAGCTACTTGGGAGGCTGAGGCAGGAGAATCTCTTGATTTCAGGAGCCAGAGGCTGCATTGAGCCAAGATAGCACCACTGCACTCTAGCCTGGGCAAAAGAATGAGACTCTGTCTCAAATAAATAAATAATAAATTTTTAAAAATAAAATAAAATAAATAGATGGGAGGACAAATTTTGAGAGCCAGCTGAATTCTATGTCAGTTGGCCATGCTAAAATTTCCTTAAATTTTAATTTTGATTAAATGTGTTTAACATCCAAATAATACATGTACAGTTCACACAGCAGAGTACCACACAGCTGTAAAAAAGAATAAAGAATATATGGAGTAATCTTTAGACTTTATGGCTAGTGAAAACAAAACAAGGTAGAAAAAATTGTCTATAGTATGCCACTATTTATGTAAAAAGAGAGAGTTTGGCCTATGAAAATTATTGCATATTTTTTAATGAAAGAATATGCCATAAAACTTTATTTCTTAAAAAAGATTTTGTTGGGAAGCGGACGGGGTAGAGGGACTGGGATAGAAGTCACACTCCTCTGAATATGGCTGATGTTGTAGCTTTGACTTTGGAAACTTGTAATCATTTTACATAATTATAAAATATTGTTTAATTCAAAAGCAATCCCTATAAAACAAAATCAAAATGAAACAAATGAACTGAAATGTACACTCTGAGTTGGCAGAATACCCACACAGGAAGGAACTACTTCAAGTGACTTTAATTTGATTTTCATTATTGTGATATGCCCTAAAACCAAAAAGAACTAGATAACAACCTTAAATGTATTTCAACAGTCATATTGCTGGTGGTAGTGTTAGAACAGTTATTGTAAGACAATTACATGTTTTTTTGTGAAATAAAGCAAATCAGTAATTTTATTGACGTCTTTGGGATTTTCGATAAGGGAGAAAAGAATATAAATGTGAGATTGACGAGGTTCAGAAAACATCTCATAGTCTTGCTTGAAAATGTCATATAGGCTGGGCATGGTGGCTCATGTCTGAAACCTCAGCAATTTGGGATGCCAAGGCAGGAGGTTCACTTGAGGCCAGAGGTTTGAGACCAACCTGGGCAACATAGCAAGACTCTGTAAATAAAATACACAAATAAAAAAAACTAGTCAGATATGGTGGCATGTGCCTATAATCACAGCTACTCAGGAGGCTGAGGCAGGAGGATCACTTCAACCCAGGAGTTCAAGGCTGCAGTGGGTTATGATCATGCCACTGCACTCCAGCCTGACTGACAAAATTAGACCCTGTTTCCAAAAAAAGAAAGAAAGAAAGAAAGAAAAAGAAAATGTCACATGAACTCACTATATGTATATTTTTTATTTTTAAAAAATAAAAACCAGGGGAAAGCACGATCCCCCACTACCACAAATTATGCAGTTGAGTTTCCCACATTTGGGGAAATTGGAGCGGCCAGCACACCTGGAGTGCAATGGATAAGCCTCGCCCTGGGAAAACCACCTTCGTGATCATGGTATCTCCCCTGCCAGGGGAGAAAATACAATATATTTTCAAAGAAGAAGAAGAGAAAGAAGAGGAAGAAGAGGGGAGGAAGGAGAACTTCCTAATTCTTTCTACTAAAAAGCCCTAGAAACTATGATCAATCCAATAGATTGACAAACTTGGATCCCAGAGTTTGGTCTCTAAATTTCATATCCCATTGAAAGGAACCAGGACTCTTGGAGAAATGGTCAATTCCTGATCTGGGGCAGAAAATACATGAGTTGAATGTGGAATATAAGAGATCTTGTCATATTAGAAATCAAGGAAATTACTAGGATCATGTCAAAAAGTCTTGGAAGCCAAGTCTTTTTGGCTGAATAAACTTCCGCTGGCCAAAGATGACACAAGTTGAATACTAATAAAAATAATAATGGCAATGGATTGAAACACATCACATATTTTAAAATTCATGAGCTCATCATAGTACTTAAAAAGAAACAAAACAACTCATATGTCTTCTTAGGCAGATGCTTGGGAACCAACTCATTGTTATGAATTTCATAAATAATGAAGCTTTTATTTTACATTTTCTGTACTTCAGTATAACCAAATCATTGATAAGGGGATATTTCTCTTTACAGAAGTATTCCAGCTAATAATTAAAAGAGCAATGAGAGAATTAGATCACCCAATG
Organism: Sapajus apella; assembly: GCF_009761245.1. NCBI lineage: Eukaryota > Metazoa > Chordata > Mammalia > Primates > Cebidae > Sapajus > Sapajus apella. The sequence goes on from NW_022436966.1 coordinate 3,953,727, forward strand.
AGAGAATTAGAGGATCACAATTACAAATGAATTAACAGATCTAAACGTTTATCATCAGTGGCTGCTGATGTCTGACGTCACAGTTTCCCACTGTGTCCCTCCTGGTGAGAAATACAGAACACCAACCACAAAACATTCCTTCCCAAAGAATCAAACATAAACAGTATACAGGAAATATAGGGCAAAGATGAACTTGTTAAATATACCATGACAATGCAATTTTTTAAAATCCAGATTCGGAAATTCTACAGGACAAATAACACAGCACCTTCAACAAATAAATAAAGAAACACGTCTAACCATGGCAGTGTGTGGACACTACATCCTGATTTGAGCAAGGCAAAATAAAACATTCATGACACAAATGGGAAAATTTAAATAATGACCAGATATTAGAGAATCAATATTAATTTCTTAAGTGTGATAAAGGTATAGTGGGTATATTTTCAAAATGCTCTTATGTTTTGGAGATGCATACCAACGTATTTATGCACTCAATGATACGATGTCAGGTATTTATTGCACAAGACTCTGGAGGAATGGGTGGGAAGCAGATGGGAGAATAGATGACATAAGAGTAGATATAAAATTGATACTTGTAGAAACTTGGTGATGTGTTCATTATATTATTCTTCCTACATTTTAGTATTTGAAATTTTCTTTAATAAAAGGGTTTTTTAAAGTGCACTGTACCACTCTTCTGAGATAAGCCAAGCAAATCTGGGAGTAGGGATGCCTCTTTCATGCAACTAAAAAGCACAATGGATCAAAAACAATCAGGCAGTCATAGACTTGGGGGACATCTTCAAGATATCCAGCCCCATTCCCTCTTCTGATGCATGAACCACCTCTACACCATCCCTAAAGGTCATTGCCATATTCTGCAGGATTGCCTTCAGCCCGTTCCTCTTTTGATAGGTTTGTTTCTAAGAAATTTCTTTCTTTTTTTTCTCCCCTCCCTTTAAAAAAATGGCTTTTCCCCCCACTTTTGAGACAGGGACTTGCTCTGTCGCCCGGGCTGGAGTGCAGCTGAGTGATTTCAGTTCACTTCAACCTCTGCCTCCCAGGTTCAAGTGATTCTCTTGCCTTAGCTTCCCAACTAGCTGGGACCACAGGTGTGCACCACTATTCCCAGCTAACTATTTTTATTTGCTTATTTATTTTTAGTAGATGTGGGGTCTCACCATGTTGCCCAGGCTGGTCTCAAACTCCTGAGCTCAAGCAATCTGCCCACCTCGGCCTCCTGAAGTGCTAGGATTACAGGCATGAGCCACCATGCCTAGCCAGAAATGTCTTTCTTATATTGAACAGAAACCTGTCTCCTTGTATCTTTTCTACCCACCAATTAGAGCCCTAATCCTTCCTTACACAACAGCCTCTCAATATTTGAAAACAAGCTCTCCCCTGTCCCTCTCAGCCTCACCACTCACGCAAGCGTCTTGAGCTCCAGCCTGCACAGTGCCACTCCTCCTTGTTGTTTCACACGCTCATGACTTTGGTTTTCTGCCATCCTCTGCTCTGATCTCAGGAAAATATGACTTTAAGTTATGTGCTCTGGAAATAAAGGATGTGGGTGTGTCCTGACAAACACAGAGAAGAGCAGGGTTACCACCTCCCTTCTACCAAAGACCGCATTTCTGGTTACGATGGTCCAGAGCCCAAGTGCGCAAACTTGCAAGAGCTGGTAACTAAATGTTCAAGAATTTTCTGAGCCGGTTGTCAAATGCGGTCCTAATGAAAAGTTAAATTAGGCTGGGCATGGTGGCTCACATCTGTAATCCCAGCCCTCTGGGAGGGCAAGACCTAAAGGATGAATTGAGCCTAGGAATTCAAGAGTAGTCTGGGCAATGTAGTGAGACCCTGTCTCTAAAAAAATTTTTTTAAAGTATTAGCCAACCATGGTGGGGCACATGTGTGGTCTCAGCTATTCAAGAGGCTGAGGTGGGAGAAGCTCTTGAGCCTGGGAGATTGAGGCTGCAGTGAGCTGAGATCACTCCACTATACTCCACCCTGGGTAGCAGAGCAAGACCTTGTCTCAAAGAATAATCATCATAATTTTAAAAATTAAATTACATAAGCTTACAATTATACTAAAAACAAAGGTAATAAGTAATTAAAATATTACTTCCTAATAATTTTATTGCTTTTTATTATCTCTCCTCTTGAGGCTAATCACATCTGCTGCACCTGTGTGGTGGAAATACCACATAATGACATGCTATTGCACATCTCTTCCAAACTCTGAGTTCAGTGGCACGAAGTCAGTCCTTGAAATTGGCCAAGGTGAGAGTATTTGCACTACAGAGATTGGTCAGAGCTATAAATCAAGGTCCCTCCCTCTCTCTACCCTCAACCCAGAGCCAGTTGTTATTAAATATTTGCCACACCACTGGATATAACTTAAAATCTTAATTTTTCTGGCAACCACATTACACTTCTGGCTCATCTTGAGTTAAGGCTCTTAGTTACCACTTAAGCAAATATTACTTATTCTCACTAATATATTTAATTCCTTAGGCCTTATATTAATCACTCTTAAATTTCATCCTTTTAGATTCAATCTATTGATTTTTGTTCTGCCACTCGAGTACTCATCATACCCCCTAAGTTCAGGTTTCCTATAAATTTGATGGGCATACCTTCTGTATATTTATTCTGAAAGCATTTATGAGGAGACAGTGAAGGACATAGCCCGGACTCACCACTGCATGCTTCTTTACCGTTTGTTAGCCAGCACCTGTGCATACAATTGACTGGTTACTAATTCATTCAGCATGCCAGAATTCTTTTTATATTTCTGCATCCTGTCCAAAAGAATATGATGAAAAAAACTTTATTAAATGTCTAACTGATGGCAAAATATTCTATATGTATGGGCATTCCCTGAGGTCCTGGGCTGGTAACTCTATCAAAGAGAAGAGATAAATCAGCCCTGACTTGTTCTTAGCGAACTAATCAATGTCTTAATCATTTCTTCTTAACCTAGTGCCTGAAATTGGTCCTCTAGTAACCCTGCTTCTAGACTCTGGCCTGAGATTGAGGTTACAGACCATTATCTACATTTTTTCTGGCTCTACCTTCTCTTTCTGAAAATCAGAATATTCCACTGTTACCAGTCTTTTGGAATCTCTCCTATTCTGTATGATGCCCCCAAAATCCTGGACAATTGTTTGGTGGTCCCACAGCAATGTTTTCTCAGGACCCTAAGACATCATTCTTCAAAACTAGGGACTTGAAATCGCTTGGAGCCGCTTTGGGCTTATTCACACTCTATTATTTCATCTTGGGCTTCTATCTACCCTTACGAAAGTTTAAGCACTTTCTCTATTTCTCCTCACCGTACTCATTTCATGTGGAGAAAAAGTGTCCTTGTCCCAAAAGTCAGAAACAGAAGAGGATTGAAGGTCTCTGTTTTCTCTATGTCTCCCATTGACAGTGGCCCTGCATTTCACTTGATGGGTTTGTTGTTTGTTGTTGTTTTGATCTGTTGCTCAGGCTGGAGTGCAGTGGCACAAACATGGCTGACTACAGCCTCAACCTCCTGGTTTCAAGTAATCCTCCCACCAGAGCCTCCTGAGTAGCTGAGACTACAAGGTGCACAACACCCCACCATGCCTGGCTAATTTTTGGGTTTTGGGTTTTTTTTTTTTTTTTCCTTTATATTTTGAAGAGATGGAATCTCACCATGTTGCTCAGGCTGCTCAGGCTGGTCTTACAGGCATGAGCCACTGCACTTGGCCATACTTGACATCACCTCTCACACTTTACTACAAAGACTGTAACAACCAAATTATATCCATCACATAATCTGGTAATTTCAGAATAATGTGAACTTATTTGGAGCTTAACCTTTCTGGAGCAACTGTGCCCCATATGTATTCTGGCAGAGGTAATGGCAATTTGATGGCAGTATAGATATTTGATAAGCGATTCCTTTCGTGAGTTGTGACATGGCATCCTTGTTTGAATTTGCAACAAGCTTCCTACTTTCTAAAGTGAAACATGGTCTTAAGTTTTTCAAGTAACTAGACTTGAGAGTTTTTCATCTTAAAATTTTTGAGAAAAACTGTAAATACTTCTGAGATCACAAATCACAATCAAGGAGAGCCACGAATATGAAATAATTCAGTATATTTAGGAGCTTTTCTCTTTAATTTTACTTAGCTGATCTTTAACACAAAAACAACGTCTTAAAACAATCAATTCTTGTTATGCGGCATTCTCTTACCTGGAACTCTCTAAGGTGCCCTTATGCATAGTTCCAAAAAAATGTGAACAATGTTTATGGGTTTTCACCCAGGGCCCCTGAACTAAGAGATATGAAATCTAGATTCACCACCACTTAGTTCTGCTATAACCTGCTTTGCAATCTGGAACAAATCCTCTTGCCTTTTTTGTTCTCTTCTAAACGTGATCATAAGTTCCATCCATGTCCAAGAGAACAGAGTAGGACATTACCCAGCTATGTTTCTAAGGGCTTTTGGCTATCTCCAGATACTCTCTACTAGATGTGTGAGTGTGCCCCTATGTATGGAGGGACAGACTGAAAAACTGTCTGAATTGAGGGTCTTGGTAGGAAGAGGAAAAGGAAGAGGAGGAGGAAGAAGAAGACAGTGCATATCATTCCTCTTTGGTTTCTCAGAAGAGGTAATTTTAAAACAAAACTAAGTCAACCTATCAAAACAAGATAATGAAAAGGGAGAAAGTAAAGGTTTTTAGCCAAATCCATCTCACAATCATTCTTCCTGTCCCCACAAAGCTATCTGAACTGAGATCTTATTAGCAGACTCCATTTCCAGTAAACATCACTCAATTAGAACAAAAACGGGAAGCTCCCACATGTAGCGGCTGGAAAGAGTCCCAGATGCAGGAAGAGGTTTGTATGACATCATTCAGAGTTATGCAGTAGGAGGGTCAGCAGATTAGAAAAATACAGCTCACCTAAGAGTTCTTTTCACTAGGAACTCTTAGCCAGCATTTAGCAGGCCCAACTTTGTTAGAATATATGTTTATTGATATATGTGTGTTTATTTAACTCATACATAGAAATGTATATACCTCTTGGAAGTTGTTTAAATGCTAAGGAAAACTTTGTTCCTGTCTCTCTGCATGTATCAACATTTAATCAAAAGAGCAGAAAAAATGTAAGCAAATACTATTATCCTTGTGTATGTATAAAATTTTGTTCCTGTTTTAAACAATAACATGGCTGTTTTAGTAAAAATGATACATGCTTATTGTAAAATATTAAACAAACTAGAAAAACAAAGAGAAGATCATAAAAACCATCTGAAGTCTCATGACAGAAATAAACACTGACAGAATTTTGGTAAGAACTCTTCAGACATTTTTCATGCCTGGAGATAGATGTTTCCTCTTACGTGAGTGGCATGCTCTTGATTTACTGCATTGAATTTCTTCTTATTTCTCAATAACGTCATTAAGCTCTTTAAATGTCACCAGTTCTTAGGGGAAAGACAAGGATACCCACTTGCACCACTCCTATTCAACATAGGATTGGAAGTCTTAGCCAGAGCAATCAGGCAAGCAGAAGAAATAAAATGTATCCAAATTGGAAAAGAGGAGTCAAATTGTTCCTCTTTGCAGATGACATGATCTTATATCTAGAAAAACCTAAAGGGCACACCCAAAAACTTTTAGAACTAATAAATGAATTCATTAAATTTGCAGGATACAAAATCAAGGTACAAAAATCGGTAGCATTTCTATACACCAATAATAAATTAGCTGAGAAAGAAATCAAGAAGGTAATCCCATTTGCAATAGCTACAAAAAAGAAATGCCTAAGAATAAACTTAACCAAGAAAGTGAAAGACTTCTGCAAGGAAAACTACAAAACACTGATAAAAGAAATTGAAGAGGACACAAACAAATGAAAAGACATGTTTTGTTCATGGATCAGAAGAATTAATGTCCTTAAAATGACCATACTACCCAAAGCTATCCTCAGATTCAATGCAGCTCTGATCAAAAGACCAATGTCATTTTTACAGAAATGGGAAAAAAAATCCTAAAATTCATGTAGAACCAAAAAAGACCTTGAAGAGCCAAAGCAATCCTGAGGAAAAAGAACAAAACAAGAGTCATCACACTACCTGACTTCAAAATATATTGCAAGGAGATAGTAACCAAAGTAGCATGGCATTGGTATAAAAACAGACACATAGACCAATTGAACAGAACACAGAATCCGGAAGTAAATACACTTATTTCCAGCCAACTGATTTTCTACAAAGGTGCTGAGAGCAGATATTGGGGAAAAGACACCCTCTTCAATAATTGATGCTGGTAAAATTGGATATCCTTCTACAAAAAAATAAAATTGGAACCCTATCCATCACCATATGCAAAAATCAACTCAAGATGGAAGAAAGACGTAAACATAAGACCTACAACTAAAAGCTACTCGAAGAAAACATAGGGAAAACACATTAGGACACGAGTGTAGGGCAAGAATTTATGGCTAAGACCTCAAAAGCAGAGAAAAAACCCCATAAAAATAAGCAAATTAGACTATATTAAACTAAAAAACTTCTGCACAGCAAAGGAAACAACGGAGTGGAGACAACCTGTTTAAAAGGAGAAAATGTTTGCAAACTCTTCATCCCGCAGAGGAGTTAAGTCCAGAATACACAAGGGACTCAAACAACCCAAATAATCCCATTGAAAAGTGGGCAAAGGAGATGAATAGACATTTCTCAAAAGAAATCATAAAAATAGCCAGGCATAGTGGCTCACATCTGTAATCTCAGCACTTCTGGAGGCTTAGGTGGGAAATTGCTTGAGCCCAGGAGCTCAAGACCAGTCTGGCTAATATAGGAAGACGCCATCTCTACAAAAAATAAAAACAAATTAGCCAGACATGGTGGCACATGCCTGTAGTTCCAGCTATTGGGACTACTATTGGGACTCAAACAACAGAAATCTTTTTTCACCAACACTATACAAGATTTTAAAGATGAGCTAGTCCATATTTAGTAATTAGCACTTGGTTAAAAACTAAGTGGCTCATGAATATTAGGTCTTATTATTCTTTTTTTTTGAGATAAGTTTCGCTCTTGTTACCCAGGCTGGAGTGCAATGGCTCGATCTCGGCTCACCACAACCTTTGCCTCCTGGGTTCAAGCAATTCTCCTGCCTCACAGCCTCCGGAGTAGCTGGGACTACAGGCGTGCACCGCCATGCCCAGCTAATTTTTGTATTTTTAGTAGAGATGGGGTTTCACCATGTTGACCAGGATGGTCTCGATCTCTTGACCTCGTGATCCACCCGCCTCGGCCTCCCAAAGGTCTTATTATTCTTACTCAGTGGTGTAATATCTTTCTGTTGAAAGTATAAACTTGTGGGCTGGGCATTGTGCCTCATGCCTGTAAGTCCCCGCACTTTGGGAGGCCTAGGCAGGAGAATTGCTTGGGCCCAGGAGTTGGAGACCAACCTGGGCAGAATGGCAAAACCCAGTCTCTACAAAAAATACAAAAATTAGCCCAATGTGGTGCTGTGCACCTGTGGTTCCAGCTACTGGGGAGGCTGAGGTGGGAGAATCTCCGGAGCCCAGGAAGTTGAGGTTACCATGAGCCATGATGGCACCACTGCACTCCAGTCTGGGTGACAGAATGAGACCCTGCCTCAAAATGAAAATAAAAAAAAAGAAAAGAAAATATAGATTTGTAATGCCCTTCTGAAAAAAAAAGCTATTTAGCAACATAAACCAAGAGTTGTAAAGATATTTGTAATCTTTACATGGTAATTCTACTTCTAGAACTCTATTTAAATAATCATTTGAAAGGTAAACAAAGGCTTTATACACAAAAATAAAGCAAATATCATAAGGTGAGTCACACAAAGTTTTTTGGTTTCTCAGTACATATAAAAGTTATGCTCCCTTCACCATAGAGAAGGGGGGAAAGTTGTGTTTACATTATATTGTAGTCTACCGAGAGTGCAATAGCATTATGTCTAAAAATACAAAAGTAGCACTCTTTTCTCCAGGTATAGAGCAGGATACCTGTCACATGAGGGTCTTCAGGGGAGAAGGGAGATGCTCAGAGAGTGACTCTCTAGAATTTATGGCTTGCTTTAGGGGTGAGAAGTTCCAGTTTGTATGACCTGCCTCAGGGAAGAATTCTATTTTCTACAGCCTGCTTCTAGAGAGAAATGAGTGAAAGAGAAAGGAGGGAGGGAGAAGGCCAGAGGGAACTTGCTGTTTCTGAGGCTCTTCCAGTCTCCTTCAGCTCAAAACACTCAGCATGCCAAAGTGCTATCTATTATGGTATCAAGTTCTGAGCCCCTACAATATCCAACAATAAAGAGACGGATATTAAGCAAATTCTGATGTAGCCGTAAGACAGAATACACTGAATGCATTTAAAATTTTATTTGTAAGGCTAGGCATGGTGACTCATGCCTGTAATCCCAGCACTTTGGGAGGCTGAGGCTGGTGGATCACCTGAGGTCAGGAGTTCAAGACCAGCCTGGCCAACCTGGTAAAACCCCATCTCTACTAAAAATACAAAAATTAGCAAGGTGTCTATAATGTCAGCTACTTGGGAGGCTGAGGCATGAGAATCGCTCGAACCCAGGAGGCAGAGGTTGCATTGAGCCAAGATCATGCCATTGTACTCCAGCCAGGGTAACAGAGTGAAAATCTGCCTCAAAAAATACGAAGAACCTTTGATAACTTAAAGACCTATGATACAATATAATATTAAGTGAAGATAAGAGGAAACAAAATTTTATGCATAATAATTTCAATTATGTGTACACGAAATAGTCTTGGCTGGGTTTGGTGGCTCACACCTATAATCTTAACACTTTGGAAATCTACTTTCCAAAGTAGAAGGATTGCTTGAGCCCAAGGAGTTTGAGAACAACCTGGGCAATGTAGTGAGAATCTATCTCTATAAAAAATAAAAATGAAAATTTAAAAAAATAGCCTTAGACAGAGATATACCAAAATATTAACAAATTTTATCTATTAGGAATGGGTAGGGGTGATTTTAATTAATTAAATTTAATTTATACTTTTTTTTTTTTTTTTTTTTTTTTGAGACGGAGTTTCGCTCTTGTTACCCAGGCTGGAGTGCAATGGCGCGATCTCGGCTCACCGCAACCTCCGCCTCCCGGGTTCAGGCAATTCTCCTGCCCCAGCCTCCTGAGTCGCTGGGATTACAGGCACACGCCACCATGCCCAGCTAATGTTTTGTATTTTTAGTAGAGACGGGGTTTCACCATGTTGACCAGGATGGTCTCGATCTCTTGACCTCGTGATCCACCTGCCTCGGCCTCCCAAAGTGCTGGGATTACAGGCTTGAGCCACCGCGCCCGGCCTATACTTTATTTTTAAATTGTTTACAAAGGACGTATACTTTTATAGCCAGAAAAACTATTTTTAAAAAATTGAAAACAATATATATTTAATGAATTTTAAAACAAATTCAAATACAATATACCATTTAAAAATTCAAATTCTCAGGAGGTTGAAAACGTAAACCATTTTTTAACATCCAGTAGAAATTGCCTAGATTTTCACATGTCTCTGTGATTCACTAGGCAAGAGACTTTGAACTAGTTAACTAATTACCACTTAATTCTTGGCCTCCCAGAATTTCATAGTCTTCATTTCCTGTAGGTCTATGAACCACATGTGTTTAGTTTAGTTTTTAATTACTTTTAAGGTGAAATTCTTTTATTCCCTTGTTTCTGAACCTGCTATTCTGAAACTCAAGATGTTTTTAACATTAATATATTTCTTATTGACATTTTTTCACATTTCAAAATGACTTTGCAGAAGCAAACGTTATTATTTTCTGATGAACTTTGTTTAGTTTTTAAAAACTTCTTTTTATTGTGGCAAAATATAGGTAACAAAAAGTTTACCATTTTAACCTTTTTTAAGCATACAGTACAGTGGCATTAGAAACATTCACATCACTGTGAATCATTGTCTATCCCCAGAACTTTTTAATCTTCTCCAACTAAAACTCCTGTTAAACAACTCTGCATTCCTCCCTCCCCAGAGCCCCTGGAAATGGTCATTCTGCTTTCTGCCTCTATGACCTTGACTCTTCGAGGTATCTCACTTTTGCTCAGCTTTAGGCTCTAAACAAATCTTTTTTCTATCTTGGTGAGAAGGCTGCCAGTGTGAAAGAGACAACTTTTAAAAGTCGGAATGGTTTTTGGTCGGTTGCAGTGGCTCACACCTGTAATCCCAGCACTTTGGGAGGCCAAGGAGGGCGGATCAAGAGGTCAGGAGATTGAGACCATCCTGGTTAACATGGTGAAACCCCGTCTCTACTAAAAATACAAAAAAAGAAAAAAAGAAAAAAAATTAGCCAGGCGTAGTGGCACGCACCTGTTGTCCCAGCTACTCGGGAGGAAAATTGCTCGAACCTGGTAGGCAAAGGTTGCAGTGAGCTGAGATTGAGCCATTGCACTCCAGCCTGGGTGACAGAGTGAGACTCTGTCCCCCCCAAAAAAAAAAAAAGTTTGAATGATTTTAACATTGAAATGACATTTACGCACAATAAAAATGCACACAGATACTTCTAGAATAAACAGAATTTTAATCTATCTATAAATACATATGTGATAGAGTACTGTCAACATGACTATAAAGTCATGAGACTCACATGCCATTTTAGTTTGAAATCATATCATATACCTAAGTGAAGTAACAGAATATAAAACTATATGCTGAGATTCTGCTATGTAAAAAGAATATCTTTGTAAGTAGCAGGGCCAGAAAGGATGACTGTGGAAAATAAAAAGAGCTTATGTTAGATTACAGTTTTTGAAATAAGATTTTTAAAAAATTGTCAATAGTGTTACTGAGTTGGAGAATCAATTATTTTTTATTATAAGAGAATGACAGAAAATAAGTATTGAAGTCACAGATTAATAATTTAGAGGAGAAAGGGCTGATAATATCTTATATTTCAATGTTTCTAGAAAATCAGCCTGTGTGAAAATGTTTTTCAAGCTTACACAATTTGAATTTTGAAAGCATATTTTTTTCCTCCCTGAAAATAAACACAGAAATTGTTGAAATGTTTCTGTAAGAAGACAGAAGCATAAAATGACCATTATATTTCTACACATTGGGTACATGTTCCTTCACTAGCTTGCCCAGGAACAAAAGCAAATATCAATGGTTTGCTCTTATCAATTCGTAATTCTTTTATTTCCGTCACAGTGTGTTCCCATTGATTACACACAGGAATAAAAATAGAAAACTCCGAGATGGTGCCTTTGCCAGTTGTGCAGATGACTTTCTGAACAAGGAAGTTTTATATGGGTGGATGGGCATAGGAACTTGGCTTGAAATGTTAAAAGGCAGGAAAAAAACAGCAGAATCTGCTTTTCATTGCAGAAGAGCCCAGGTTGTCCTGGTCATCTGAAATTAAGCCCAAATCCTAAAAAGTCTGAACACCTGCTGTCAGCCTCCTGCAAACAGGCTAGGTTTCCCAGGGAATATTGCGAGAGAGCTGGCAGAGGCAGGGAACGGGGCAGACACCAGCAAACACCACTTCACTGTGCAGCTATTTTCATGTCCTCCCAGCACACTGAAGTGCTGATAATGGCTTGGGTCAATTCAGCAAACACATTTTGGACACCTCCTTTGCAGCAGACACAGTGTTCACTGAAGGCACACAGGGCAGCTGCAGGTAAGAAGCACAGTGGGCAGCCCACTCTCCCTAAACCCTTCATCCCAAAGCCTCGTGTAGGGCAAGGAACGTCAAAGTGGGACAGATTGAGTCCAGCCTCATGTCTCCCCAGGTGCCTTAGTCTGCAGGGAGGCAGAATCCCAGAGGGACCCTCCCAGCCCACAGTTCTGTTTGGCACTTGGCCCGGCCATGGAGCGGAGCGAGAGAGGGAGTTGGTGCAGAAGTCAGCTCCCACTGAGGGCGGCTGCCGTCAGCACTTTCCTCCTTCACTTTTTTTTCTTGTCTTTGAAAAACAAGTTTCTTATGGATACTAATTGACTGTATAGAGGAAAAAAATATGCTGACTTCCATAAAGCCACCATTAGCGTCATAAAGTCTTAGTGTGCTCTCTTGTTTCAGGTCTTTACCAAAAAGAAACAAAGTAATAACACTGTTGCAACTGTTTATGAACCTCTCCCCAAACCCATTTCCTTCCCTCTCTCCCCTGGAGTCATCATTCTGAATATTTTCTTTCTCATGTACTAGCATGTTTTTATGCTATTTCTACACATGTAGGTATCCACAAAAATATTGTTTGGCTTTGCTGATTTTAAAAGGCATAATTTATGTAAACAAAATTATACTATCATGTATTTGTTAGGTACACAATATTGTTTAAAATACATAATAGGCCAGGAATGGTGGCTCATGCCTGTAATCCCAGCACTTTGGGAGGCCAAGGCGAGTGGATCACCTGAGGTCAGGAGTTTGACACCAGCCTGGTGAACGTGGCAAAACACCAAAAATACAAAAATTAGCTGGATGTGGTGGTTCATGCTTGTAATCCCACCTACTCAGGAGGCTGAGGCAGGAGAATCAATTGAACCCAGGAGGCGGAGGTTACTTACAGTAAGCCGAGATTGCACCACTGTACTCCAGCCTGGGCAACAGAGCAAGACTCTGTCTCAAAAAATAAGTAAATAAAATAAAATACATAATAAGGCACATAATATTTTTGACTCAGTGTTGTATATTCAACCATGTTGATCCATGCAACTGTAGTTCATGAACATCCCACAATTTATCTCCCATCTATGAACAATGAGTTGCTTCCAATTATATTTGTTGGTTTGTTTGCTATTAAAAACAATGGTTGGTTGTTTGAGACAGAGTCTTGCTCTGTTGCTCAGGCTGGAGGGCAGTGGCATAATCTTGACTCACTGCAATCTCCACCTCCTAGGTTCAAGCAATTTTCCTGCCTCAGCCTCTAGAGTAGCTGGGATTATAGGCCTGCACCACTATGCCTGGCTAATTTTTGTGTTTTTAGTAGAGACAGGGTTTTACCATGTTGGCCAGGCTGGCCTCAAACTCCTGACCTCATGATCTGCCCGCCTCAGCCTCCCAAAGTGCTGGGATTACAGGCGGGAGCCCCCCCAAAAAACAGTGTTTTAAGATCATTTTCTGGATGCACAAACCACCATGGCACGTGCATACCTGTGTAACAGACCTGCACATTCTGCACATGTATCTCAGAACTTAAAGTATAATAAAAACAAAAACAAACAAAAAACAAGTTAATTTCCCATGTCTCCTGGTACCCATGCTTTCTCTAGGATGTAGACATGTGAGAATTGAATCACTGAGTCATAGGGTTTGTGCACTTTTAATAAAATATCAAACTGTTTCCCCAACTAGTTGTATAGTTTACACTCTCAGTGGCAGTGAATAGTGGTTCTGACACTTTAGCAGTGATAATATGCCCTACCAAGGTTTGGTGTTGCATTTCCCTGACTATGAATGAGGTCAAGCATCTATTTTGTGTACTTATTGACAATTCATATGTGTATATATTTTTTTTTTGAGAAGGAGTCTCACCGGGCGTGGTGGCTCACGCCTGTAATCCAAGCACTTTGGAGGCCAAGGTGGGCGGATCACCTGAGGTCAGGTGTTCAAGACCAGCCTGACCAATATGGTGAAACCCTGTCTTAAAAAAAAAAAAAGAGAGAAGGAGCCTCACTGTATTGCCCCAGCTGGAGTGCAGTGGCGTGATCTCAGCTCACTGCAACCTCTGCCTCCCGAGTTCAAGCAATTCTCCTGCTTCAGTCTCCCAAGTAGTGGGATTACAGGCACATGCCACTACGCCTGGTCATTTTTGTATTTTTAGTAGAGATGGGGTTTCACCATGTTAGCCAGGGTAGTCTAGAACTCCTGACCTCAGGTGATCCGTTGGCCTTGGCCTCCCAAAGTGCTGGGATTATGGGCATGAGCCACCATGTCCAGCAACAATTCATATTTTTTATTCTGTAAAATGTCTTGACAGATCTTTTTTGCATTGCTTTTTCTCTTCTGTTGTTTCTTGCTGATTCGTAAGAGTTCTTTACATATTCAGGATGCTAAACTTTTAATGTAGTCTTCAATTAATCATTTTTTAAAGGTTTGTGCTTTTGTGTTTTGTTTAAAAAATCCTTCTCCACCCCAAAGTCATAAAGCTCTTCTACTCATTCTACTATCTAAATATTATCTAAATATTTGCCCTTCACATTTAGATCCATTCTTAATTGATTTTTGATTGCATTCTTTTTTTTTTTTTGAGACAGGGTCTCACTCTATCACCCATGCTGGAATGCAGTGGTGTAATCTTGACTCACTGCAGCCTTTGCCTCCTGAGCTCAAGTGATCCTCCCACCTCAGCTTACTGAGTAGCTGAGCCTCCTGGTGCACACAACCATGCCTGGCTAAATTTTGTGTTTTTGGTAGAGACAGGGGTCTCACTATGTTGCCCAGGCTGGTCTTGATCTCCTGAGATCAAGCAATCTGCCCTGTTTCAACCTCCCAGTATGCTGGGATTATAGGTGTGAGCCACCATGCCTGACCCTGAATTGATTTTTATGATTGATGTAAGGTAAGGGTCCACTTTCATTTTTTCCATAGATAACCAAATTTTCCAGTACTATTTACTCTTTTCCCCATGTATATGTCATCTATCAGGTCCGCATTTATCCACAGGTCAATTTCTGGTCTCTCTGTTGTGCCAATTGTCTATCCCTGTGCCCATATCACATTGTTTTGTTTACTATAGCTTTATAATTAGGGTGACAATTTATTAGGTGACAAATATAATTAGGTGACAAATTCAGGTTTACTGTGGGCCAGTCACCATCTGTTATAGCATTTGTTTCACTTGTCATTTTTTAGCCACATATTATTATTCACAGTTGCATTATGATATGCTGGAATGAGTTTGGTAAACCTTCACTTTGTGCTTCAGTTCCTACCCTGTCTCTAGTGCATAAGACATGTGTGTAGCAAACAGAGTCCTCATTATGACATGTGGTCAAAACTGGAATATCACTAGTAATGATCAGTATTTTCCCCACAACTCTTTCCAGAGGCAAGATAGCTATCAAGTCTCTTTCAAGGACAGCCTGCTGGGCACTTATCAGTAAAATAAGGCGAGGAAGGTGAACTCTTTACAATCTTGAGTAGTGGTGAGAGAAGTATTAGATATGGCTTCTCCTGATGACTATTTGGTATACAAGACAGTAGGACCAGGCCAGCCAGGCAACAGAGTCACTGGGGAACACCAGAAATTCTAGATTAGATTACATAAACTATATGGAGGAAATAAGGGCTGAACAGTCCTGCAATAAAGTATATAGAAGGGAGATGGACACTCTTGTTACAGTGGTTTTGGTATTTTTTGTATGGTGGAAATCTATTATTTTTTTTGAGATGGAATCTGTCTGTTGCCGAGGCTAGAGTGCAGTGGTGCGATCTTGGCTCACTGCAACCTCTGCCTCCTGGGTTCAAGCAATTCTCCTGCCTTAGCCTCCCAAGTAGCTGGGATTACAGGTATGTACCACCATGCCTGGCTAATTTTTTGTGTTTTTAGTAGAGATGAGATTTTATCATGTTGGCCAGGCTGGTCTCAAACTCCTGACCTCCAGTGATCCACCCACCTTGGCCCACCAAAGTGCTGTGATTACAGGAATGAGCCATCATGCCCGACCCTATGATTATTTATATTTTTGTTTGGTTACACTCTTATACCAGTAATAAACTGACAAAAATGGGCTCAAAGAAAAGGAATGGAAATAAAGTATATGTTTAAATAAATAATTTTAATTTCTCAGGAAAATACACGATGACTATATAATGTTTGTGTGTCAACGTTTACCATCTTATGGGACATGTGGTAATATTACCAACCATGTGAATACCAGAAGTCACGCCTGCTGCAGAAGCCAAAGTGTGTCATTCCATAGACAGAGTTATACACAGCACAAGATGGCTGTGCCTGGAGACAATGAATTTCCATAAGCAGAGGTGAGTTTTACAGATCAGTCAGTGAAACATAGCTTCATCAAGATCAAATGATGGTTCTAAATTAATATTTCTCATTATACACATATATGTATGTATCTATACATATATAATGAGAAAGATATCT
This sequence comes from Sapajus apella, assembly GCF_009761245.1. Lineage (NCBI taxonomy): Eukaryota > Metazoa > Chordata > Mammalia > Primates > Cebidae > Sapajus > Sapajus apella. The sequence goes on from NW_022436966.1 coordinate 3,969,840, forward strand.
ATGTGTATATTTACCTATTATAAATGTAGAGATAAATATGTGGAAGATTGTATCTCAAGAGTGATTATCTCTAGGAAAGGGACAATATCACACTTAAAAAATTTTTTTTTTTGTTGAGACAGGGTCTCACTATGTTGCCCCAGTCTGGTCTTAACTCCCGGGCTCAAGGAATCCACCCACCTCGGCCTCCTAAAGTGCTGGGATTACAGGCATGAGCCACCACGCCTGGTATATCATACTTCTTTATGTTCATTTAACTTGTCTATATTCTCTGACTCATTCCTTATACTTCTATAATAACAAATAAAAATAGAAAAAAAGTTTCACTTAGAGGAGGAAATGACTGAATTCCAAATCTTTGGTAAACAACCTAGAGTTTATGAAACAGATAAGCATGAACTTATAAAGCGGTCCATGCATTGTATTAATAGTCCTAATTAAAGGCTACCTGGCTCCACACTCTTTGCCTTGTAACTTTGTTGTCCTTTCTTCCTGTTGGTGAATGTTTCTCCAGGAACATACTTAGGCCAATGGAATGTTATCAGACGCGAGACGAGCAGGGGCTTGAAAAGCACATGTGCATTTCTGCATGCTCACTAGTGCATCTCTGCCCCAGCATGACAGCTTGTCTCAGCTAGCCCACTGGAGGAATGCAAAGACACGTGGGGAAAAGCAGAGACCATCCTAGCCCCACAAGTTCCAGTCAACCCCCCAATACCGGAGAGAGCCTAGCCGAGATCGACTGCTGATTGCAGATGCAGAAGCAAGTCCTATCTAGATAGGAATAATGGCTCAGCTGCCATAGACTTGGGAGCAACAAGAATGAGTCTTCAGATGCTTTGTTATCCACACTGTTGGGTCAATAGATAGCTGATAATAAAGAATAGATAATATGTGTGTGGAGAGGAGGAGAAAAGGACAAAAGAGACAAAAAAGAGAGAGAGGAACGGACATAAATGTTGCTACAGCCCTCCCATACATCACATCACAGGATATTCTGTCCAGTTCTCTACAGATAGGCCAGAGTATTTTGTACATTAGACTAAATCAATCTATGACACTTTTATGAGACTTTTATTTTTCTTTATTTTTTTTTCGGGTCAGATGGGTAACGTGCCAGGGTCATAACAAAGTTCAAGGGTGGCACATCTTACACATGTGTGTGAATACCCAATCATTATGCTCATGAACTACAAAAGGATCTCTTTCTTTTTTTCAATAGCTTTGTCGAGGTATTCACATACCAGTTTACCTGTGTGAAGTGTACAATTCAATAGTTTTTTGTATATTCACAGAGTTGTGCACCATCACCACAATCAATTTTGGAACAATTTGTATCACCTCAAAAGTGTTGTACCCATTAGCAGTCACTATGATTTCCTCCCGGCACCACTGCCCTCCACCCCCCGCCTCCTCAGCTCTAGGCAACTACTACGTAATCTACTTTCTGTCTCTATAGAGTTGCTTATTTTATTTTATTTTAATGTATTTTAGTTTATTGAGACAGAGTCTCACTCTATCACTCAGGCTGAAATGCAGTGTTGTGATCTCAGCTCACCTCCACCTCTCAGGTTCAAGTGATTCTCATGCCTCAGCATCCTGAGTAGCTGGAACTACAAGGTGTGCACCACCACGCCTGGCTAATATTTGTATTTTTAGTAGAGACAGGATCTTGGTGAGGTTGGTCTTGAACTCCTGGCCTCAAGTGACCCTCCCACCTTGGCACCCCAAGATGCTGGGATTACAGGCATGAGCCGCCACACCCAGCCTGATACTTTATTTTTCAAATATAAACAAAGTAAACTTTGTTACTGGCTTCTTTCACTTAGCATAATGCTTTAAAGATTCATCCATGTTGTGGCATGTATCAGTACTTAGTTGTTTTTTATTGTGGAATAATATTGCATTGTATAAATATTCTATATTTTGTTTATCCACTCATCAGTTACTGGACATTTTGGTTGTTTCCAGTTTTTGGCTATTATGAATAATGCTGCTATGAACATTTATGTATAAGTTTTTTTTTTATAGACATATGTTTTTATTCCTCTTGGGTATATTATTAAGACTGGAATTGTTGTGTCATATAGTGACACTGTTTAACCTTTTGAGAAACTGGCAAACTGTTTTCTACCCATTGCACATTTTACATTTCTACCAGCATTGTATGAGAGTTCCAGTTACTCTGCATCTTTGTCAACACTTGTTATTGTCTGTATTTTTCAATTGCAGCAACCCTAATGGCTGTAAAGTAATATCTCATTGTGGTTTTGGTATGCATTTCCCCAATAATTAATGATGTTTAGCATCTTTTCATGTGTTTATTGGCCATATGTGTACCTTTTTAGCAGAAATGCCTATTCAGATCTTTTGTGCATTTTAAATTAGCTTATTTGTTGCTTTTTATTGCTGAGTTATGAGTTCTTTATATATTCTGAATACAATATATGATAGCACATTTTCTCCCATTCTGTGGGTTTTTTGTTTTCTTAAGTGTTTTTTGAAGAGTTCTTAATTTTGATAAAATCCAATTAATCTTTTTTTATTTTTAGATGGAGTCTCGCTCTGTTGCCCAGGCTGGAGTGCAGTGGTTTGATCTCGGCTCACTGCAACCTCTGCCTCCCAGGTTCATGAAATTCTCCTGCCTCAGCCTCCCAAGTAGCTGGGATTGCAGTCACACACTGCCATGCCTGGCTAACTTTTTTGTATTTTAGTAGAGACAGGGTTTCACCATGTTGCTCAGGCTGGTTGCAAACTCCTAAGCTCAGGCAATCCGCCTGCCTCAGCCTCCCAAAGTGCTGGGATTATAGGCATAAGCCACTGTGCCCAGCCCAATCAATTAATCTATTTTTTTTTTTATCACTTGTGTCTATAAGCTTTGGATTCAGCTACAGTATTAGAGAGGGAGGAGACTTGCCACTCAGGATAAAAATTCCCCTCTTGGCCTGGTGACAGAGCAAGACCCCGTCTCAAAAAATAAATACATAAAAAATAAAATAAAATTCTCTTTTTTACGTGCCTTGGGCAATTTAAATGAGTATAGGGACAGGAGATTCAGAAGTCTAGGCTAAAACCACTTTTATCTGGAAATATTCTGCTCGTCTTTCGCTCCAAAACATAACACCCATAATTCTGGGGTGTGAAACCATGTGTTGTTGTTGTCTCATGATTCTGGTGAGTAACTGGGTTCAGCTAGGTGATTCCACTCACATTTTATCACCTGGCTGCCATGAGACAGGGATCATGCCACAGTCATTTTGAGGGCTTGAGAATCATTCACATGTCTGGCACGGGGACAGAGAAAACTCAAACTGCTGGGGCTGGAACAGCCAGGCCTCCTCGGACTCTTTATGTGGTCTGTTCACGTGATCTCTACCGCATGGTAGTTTCATGTACTTATATGCTCCAAAGGCACATATTCTGAGCAAGAGAGCTAGATGGAAGCTGTACTACCTTTCAAGATGCAATTTTGAAAGTCATATAGCATTACCTTATTTATTTTTGTGTATTTGTTTGTTTTGAGACAGAGTTTTGCTCTGTCACCCAGGCTAGCGTGCAGTGGTGCAATCTCAGCTCACTGCAACCTCCGCCTCCCAGGATCAAGCAATTCTCCCACCTCAGCCTCCTGAGTAGCTGGGATTACAGGTGCGTACCACAACACTCGACTAATTTTTGTATTTCTAGTAGACACAGGGTTTCAACATGTTGGCCAGGCTGGTCTCGAACTCCTGACCTCAAGTGATCTGCCTGCCTCAGCCTCCCAAAGTGCTGGGATTACAGGTGTGAGCCGTTGCACCTGGCCAACATAGCATTACTTTAGAGGTGCAGTCACAGAAACCTATCCAAGAAGTCTATCTGTGTTCAAGGTGAAAGGACATAGATGCCATCTCTTGATTGAGTTGGGGGTTGGGTTTTTGGAAGTGCACATGGGATTGAACATGTTGTTGCAGCCAGTTTTGAAAAATACGGTCTGCCACAGGAAGTTTAATTCGATTTGTTCAATTAATAACTATTGTATGCCGTCAATAGTAATACTTACTGACACCTACTCTATGCAAGAATCTCACTGATAGGGCTGTTGTGAGGATTAACTGATTGATACCATATATGTAAAGCACCTAGAATAGTGACTGGCACATAGTAAGTAAATATTAGGTGTACTCTACAGTTAAGGAAAATTAGGAAGCTGTAACGATAGTGTTGGCTTATTACCCTTCCCCACCATTCAATTTTCAGTTGTTCCTTCTGCTATTCACTTAAAAACAAACAAACAAAAGCTTTCTTTGTTTATGTCCTTGTTTTGGTGGAAAAGCTTTCATCTTCTGAAAGCTTCTTAAGAAAATGTACATGGAAGATAAATATTTTGAAATTGTATGTGTCTGAAATACATTTAACCCCATGCTTTACTACTAATTTGGATGGGTATGAGAATCTATGTTGGAAGTAATTTTCCCTCAGATTTTAAAGACATTATTCCATTGTCTTTCAGTTTTATGCGTTGCTACTGAGAAATCAGATGCCATTCTGATTCTGGATCCTTTATGTGAAACTTCATTTCCTCCTGGGCACTTGAAAGATCTTCCTTATGTCCTCAGTCTTCTGAAGTTTTGTCACGATGTGCCTTGGTGTGCTTCTGGTTTTGTCCATTGCACTCTGCTCAGTGAGCACTTTCACTGTGGAATCTCATGCTCTTTAGTTTACAAAATATATAATTGAATTATTTAATTCATTTCTGCCCCTGTTTCCCAGATGTCCAGGGCTGGCTTTCTAATTTTCTTACCCTTTCTTATTTTTTTCCCTTCTTTTGGTCTTTTGGCTATACATTCTTTAGGATATTTTCTAACTTTATTTTCTTAGCATTTTACTGGGTTTCATTTTTGCTATCATTTTTAATTTAAAAGAACTCTGTTTGATTCTCTGATTGTTGATTTTTAAGAGATTTTTAAAATTATTATTATTGACACAGGGTGTTGCTATGTGTCCCAGGCTAGAGTGCAGTGGCAGTTCACAGGCATGATAACAGCACACTACAACCTCAAACTGGGCTCAAGAGATCCTCCCACCTCAGCCTGTGGAGAAGCAGGGACTACAGTCTTATGTCACCATGCCCAGCATTTCTGTTTTATCTTATCTTTCTCAGAGAAGTTCGATAGTAGATTTCTCAAAGTTTTCTTCTCCCCATATTGTCTTTTTCTTCTTTGTTTCATTTTTCCTGTTGGCGTGTTTTGGGTTCTATCTTTATTGTCAGAACCTTTCCTTATATTGTGATAACCTTTGGCTCTCTGCTCTCTGCTCTTATTTAAGTATACCATATTTAGCAAAAAAAAAAAAAAAAAAAAAAAAAAAAAGAAAGAAGGAAAGGAAGGTAGGTCAACAAACGGTCTAATAAAAATAAAATGGAAGAAAACATAAATATACAAAATTAGGAACAAGAAATGGACGTAATCACAAATACAGAGAATATTTTTACATTTATGAGAGAATGCAAAATATGAATGAATGAAAGTAGACCACTGATTCCCAATACTGTTTTATGTGCTGGGGTTACAATGGTTAATGAGATAAAATCTATACCTTCTAATTTTAAATATATTTGTGTGATTACTTGACTAACATTTATGTCCTAACCACCCTTCTGCTTCCATGGCCCCTCCCCTTGCCAGTTAAAGAAATCTATGATTTTTAAATAGGCAAATCTCATGCCTATTTTTGTTTATAATTTTATCATTTTTATTCCCAGCATCTGACAGAGCTCCTTTACACATAGTGAAAAAAACAAGTTGTAATAGACTATATTCTCTATCAACTAAAATTACACACACACACACACACACACACACACACATGCCCCTGAAAAAGGCAGAAAGAATATCCATGTACCTTTCTGTTGATAGGGTTTACTTATAAGTAATGAAAGCAACTGAGGTTTATTTTTTTTCTGCTTTTAGATATTTTCAAATGTTACAAAATGATTATGTATTATCATAATCAGGAAAAAAAGTTTCAAAAACAACCCTTCATCCAAAAAAAAAAAAAAAAGGTTAACATCAAACTAGAGAAAAAAAATTTCCATTTATGTGAAAATAGGTTTTAATTAACACAATTAATATATGCAGAATTGAACATCCAATCTCAAGTTGTCATTCAGACACTATCACATCACTCTAGTATAACTATTTGCATACCATTAATTACTCTGACATTTTCCTTGACTTATTTATTGTGTTCTCTTTGCCCTGACCCCAATATAAGCTCTCTAGGAGGAAAAACCTTGTTTATCTTGTTTTGCACAGTAGTGCTTAGTACAGGATAGTTCATTACATACTGATTGAATAAAGAAGCACTCAAATCAATTCTGAAAAAAAGTTCCAATAGAAAAATGGAAAAAAATATAATTTAAAAATGAAGAAATATACATATCCAATAATTAATAGATTATAAACTCTGTAAAGGAAAACACATGTCCATTTTCTTTATAATATTTCCAGTGGCTAGCATTGTTTTAGCATATAATAGATGCTTAATAAACAACTGATGAATAAATAAATGAACATGAAAAATTGTTCAACCTCACTAATTTAAACAATAACAATAAACACCATTCCTACCCCCAAAATGAAATTGATTTCTTTTTAAACTGCACAAACTCAGTGTTGGCAAGGGTATGGATATACTTAGGATTTAATGCCTTCTTTTAAGATCAAAACTTCTAGCCAGACACAATGGTTCACACCTGTAATCCCAACACTTTGGGAGGCTGAGGCAGGAGGACTGCTTCAGGCTGGGTGTTCAAGATCAGCCTAGGCAACATAGCAACACCCTGTCCCTACAAAAAATTAAGAAATAATTAGCTGGGTGTGGTGCTGTGCACCAGTTACACAGGAAGCTGAGGTGGGTGGATCCCTTGATAGGCTCAGGTTATGATCCTGCCTCTGCATTCCAGCCTGGGTGACAGAGCAAGACCCCGTCTCAAAGAAAAAAGAAAAAAACCACCAAAAGCTTCTTGAGGGCAAAGAGTGTAACTATTTTGTTTATTGTAATAAACTTTCTAAAGTCTAGCACATGGTGCTTAATAAATATTTGTTTGCTGGATCAGTGAGTGGAGAACAAATAAACATCAATTTCCTAGAAGATACTTTGGCTCTCTAGCTATAAAAACATTCATACCTTTGACCCAGTTATTCCATTTGTAAAAATGTAGCTTTAGAAAGAAAATCAGGCGGCTGGGCACGGTGACTCACGCCTGTAATCCTAGCATTTGGGAGGCCGAGGCAGGTGGATCACCTGAGGTCAGGAGTTCAAGACCAGCCTGGCCAACATGGTGAAACCCAGTCTACAAAAATTAGTAGGGTATGATGGCAGGTGCCTGTAATCCCAGCTACTCAGGAGGCTGAGGGTGGCGAATTGCTTGAAACTGGGAGGTGGAGGTTGTAGTGGGCCGAGATCGTGCCATTGTATTCCAGCCTGGGCGACAGAGTGAGAATCCATCTTAGCAAAAAAAAAGAAAGAAAATCAGGCCAGGCGCAGTGGCTCACACCTTTAATCTCAGCACTTTGGGAGCCTGATGAGTGTGGATTGCTTGAGTTCAGGAGTTCAAGACCAGCCTGGGCAACATGGTGAAACCCTGTCTCTACAAAAATACAACAACAACAAAAGCCAGGTGTGGTGGACCTGTAGTCTTAGCTACTCAGAAGGCTAAGGTGAGAGGACTGCTTGAGCCTAGGAGGTTGAGGCTGCAGTGAGCTGAGATTGTGCCACTGCACTCCTGCCTGGGCAACAGAGAAAGACCCTGTCTTGAAAAAAAAAAAAAAAAAAAGAAGAAGAGGAAATCAATAAAGAAGCACACGAGAGAATACAAAAGAATATTCATTCTAATCATATATAAAAAGTAACATTTTAAAATAAAACATTTGACAGTAAAGCACTATTAAGCAGCCACTAAAAGAATGTTTTTAGAGAATATACAATGAAATAGGAAACCATTAAATGAAAAAATATTAAATATATAATGTGATCTAATATAGTAAGAAATGTACTTATATATGGGAAAATGCTAAAAGGAAATTGATCAAAATGTCATAGCAGTTATTGCTGAGTGGTAGAATTATAGCTGATTTTTATTTTTTCCTATCTACTTTCTTCAATGAGCACATAATTACTTTCCTAAACAAAATCCAAAACCAAAATCAAGTGGAAAATAAGACAAGGCTCAGTTAAAAAAGGAAAATTAAAAGTTTTTTTTTTTAATAAAAAAATGATTTTTTTTTTTTTTTTTTTTTTGAGATGGAGTCTTACTCTATCTCCCAGGATGGAGTACAGTGGTGTGATCTTGGCTCACTGCAACCTCTGCCTCCCAGGTTCAAGCAATTCTTGTGCCTCAGCCTCCCAAGTAGCTGGGATTACAGGTGCAAGACACCATGCCTGGCTAATTTTTGTATTTTTAGTAGAGATGGGGTTTCACCATGTTGGCCAGGCTGGTATCGAACTCCTGACCTCAAGTGATCCACCAGCCCCAGCCTCCCAAAGTGCTGGGATTACAGGCGTGAGCCACTGTGCCTGGCCACGAAATGCCATTTTTAAAGAAAGAACATGGTTCTTACAAGTTTGCTTAGGCTAAACAGTGGTTCTCAAACTTGAATGTGTATTAGAATTACCTGGATGGTTTGTGAACAGAAACTGCTGCTTCTGTCCCTCCCTCTTATTAAGTAGGTTTGGATGGGGCCCTAAAATTTGCATTTCTAACAAGTTCCACTTCGCTAAAAGACAGCAACATAGAAAGCCTACATGGTATAATGAAAATGATGTGGGTTTTGAGGTCAGTTTTGGTTCTGCCCTTTTCTCCTGTTTTGTAGCAACAGTTGACAGACTAACCCTGCTCAGCCTGTTTCCGCACTGATAAAAGTAATGCACACCTCATAGATGTATTGTGAAGGTTAAATGGTATGATTAAATACTGAATATAGTGCTTGACTTAGTTAAGGATTTTAATTAATGGTGGTCTTCTTCCCTTTGATTTCCTCAAAGATACAACACACTTTTGCTATAACTGGGTTTATGGTGGCATGATTTAGCTGTACTACAGGTCAAATAATTTCCTTCAAACCTAACAAACCATACAGTTCGTTAGCTACTAACAAAATCTTCATCATACATCTATAAAATTGGGAATAATAGTATAACAGTATTTTCTTTGATAAAATAGATAATACTGTCTACTTTGTAGGTATGCAACCATGAAGATTAAATAAAATAATATCAGCTAGGCAGGGTGGCTCACATCTGTAATCTTGGCACTTTAGGAGGCCAAGGTGGGAGGATGACCTGAGTGCAGGAGTTTGAGGCCAACCTGGGCAACAAAATGAGACCCCATCTCTATTTTTAATATAATTATTTGAAAAAATAAAAATAGGCTGGGCATGGTGGCTCATGCCTGTAGTCCCAGCACTTTGGGAGGCTGAAGTGGGTGGATCGCCTGAGCTCAGGAGTTTGAGACCATCCTGGGCAACATGGTGAAACCCTGTCTCCACTGAAATACAAAAAATTAGCCAGGTAGGGTGGCACACACCTGTAGTCACAGCTACTCAGGAGGCTGAGGCACAAGAATCTCTTGAGCCTGGGAGGCAGAGGTTGCAGGGAGCCAACATCACACCACTGCAATACAGCTTGGGCTACAAAGTGAGACTCTGTCTCAAAATAAATAAATAAAATAAAACAAAAATATAACAATAAAACAAGATAATAGGTTTTTAATTCAGTAACTGGCATATAGAAGACACACAGTGTTAACTGAAGAATCCCAAGGTTTATAAATTTGGAGAGGAGAGCTTTATTTCCTTTCTTTTCTTTTTCTTTTTGAGATGGAGTTTTGCCCGTGTTGCTCAGGCTGGAGTGCAATGGTGCAATCTTGGCTCACCACAACCTCCACTTCCCGGTTTCAAGCGATTCTCCTGCCTCAGCTTCCTGAGTAGCTGGGATTACAGAAGCCTGCAATGACATCTGGCTAATTTTGTATTTTTAGTAGAGATGGGGTTTCCTCCATGTTGGTCAGGCTGGTTTTGAACTCCCAACCTCAGGTGATCCACCCACTTTGGCCTCCCAAAGTGCTGGGATTACAGGCATGAGTCACTGTGCCTGGCTGAGCTTTATTTTTTATAAAGGGTTGCAGCCTGCAGTTTGGTGATCCTGACAGGCTGGGAAGTGTCGACTCTGGCAGAGACTGAAAGCCGGCATTTAGAGGGAGGAAAGAGTAGAACGGGAATTTATGCCAAATGAGTTGGCTAAGAATGCATATTTAAGAAGTTATTTGATTATTCACAAAGTGGGGGGCAGTACATGGATGCATAGTTAGTAAACTGTGCATATTACATATGTCTTATGTTCTCTTTGGGGTGGAGATTTAACATTTAAATGTATTACAATTAGATGAAGCAGAGGACATGAAGGCGCTCAGTGCACAGCCTCTGAAAAACCAGCCAGAACCCGTCTGTGGTTGGTGGTCTCTTACTAGGATGTTACTGAAATCAGTCTCTTGTCCAATCAAAGCGGTAGTTATGGCTTGTGGAACAGGGGTTGGGGGGATACAATTAGTTAGCTGGCATCTGGTGGTCAGTGAGAAACAATTGTTTCAATATTGCTCATGTCTAGGCCAGTGTCTATTTAGCTACCAGGGAAAAAGAAAAACATACTCTTCAAGTGTAGGGATGTGTGACTTAATCCTTGCCTGACATAGCCTTAGGTCTTGTTTATAATCTGGCATCTTATTGCCACAAAGAGTCTGTTCCTTCAGTCTTATAATGGCTATTGTAACAACAGCAAATGCCAGTTTCTTTCCCACTCCCTTTGAGTATTTATCCATAGTATCGTCCACATCTAGTTCAAAACTCATCTACGATACTTCAGTCTTTCCACCTTAATCAGATAGCTCTCTTTTGTATCACATTTAATTTCAAGTCAGTTATTTACCTTATTTAAGTACTAGTCAGAACATACTCTGCCTAAACTATTATACTGGATGCTCAAGGAGATAAGTAGAAGACCGTTCTCTAGCTTTGATGTATTTGGTTGAGACATCAATATACATTAAAAGTTGAATAGGAATGCAGAGCAGAGTGGGACAAATTATACAGAAAGTAAGTGTGATAATTTTGAGATGATAGTGGCTGATCTGTTCATTATTTTGAACTCAGGAACTAAAAAATTAATAAGAGTTGTAAGAGCTCTAGTTTTATAGCTGAGAAAATAAGCCCAGTGACATAAGTGGTCTAGAGTCCCAGCTATGAAGTGGCAGAGGTTTCCTGTCTCCTGGTCCTATGCTGCTTGTGCATAGGTTTCTAACTACTCTCAAGTCTTTTAATCAGTTAATGTTTGCTGTCTCTAAGTAGATGGTTTAGTATAGCCAGGTAAGAAGTGGGTTCTGAAGCTAAAATGTTTGGGTTTGAATCTTGGCTTTGCTATGTACTGTGTGACTTTGGGCAAGTCACTAATCTGATTTATTTACCCACCTATGAGTATTTTTATTCATTTTATTTCACAGGATTGTTGTGAGCATTACATACTTAATATGTACAAAGCAAGAAAAACTGGATTTGTCATTATAATTGCTATTAGTCTGTGAGGGAATGGAGGGCAAGGAATCTAATCATCTATTTTTTGTTTTTTTTTTTTAAACCTCTTCCCTCAGATTCTGATCAGAGCATTCACGTGGATGGTCAATAAGTGCATGTTAGCTACCTTAAGCCTATTGGGAGTTTTTGTATCACTGAATTAAGACTGGAGATTTGTGTAAGCCTGGCCTAGTCTGGTACCAAGGAAGTCTAGAAAAGTAAAAACTGAGATTAGCACTAGATTGATTTTAGGACCTAGCAGAGCTTTTTCTTAAAAAAAAAAAAAAGAAAAAAAAGTCAGTCAAGACAAATAGGTGCTGAGAAAGATGGGGGTCAACGAAGTCTAATTCCAAATGAGCTTTCTCATCTATTTTAAGATCTGTTTCAAACTTCCTTAGACAGAAATCTGGCCTTTTAAGGAAAGTGCAGAGAACATGCCTTCCTGGGCTTAGTTTGAGGGAATAGGTGCTGCATTTCACCCTGGAGGTGGCTGCATGAATTTGTGAACTGAGTTGACAACACTGACTCTCCGGGAGAAAAGATGCTATCTCTACCCAGGGAGTTTAATTACAATGGCACTACTTGAAACAGGAGCAGCAGCAGCAGCAACAACAACAACAACAAACGCCACTGTTAGCCCAGTCACAGCTCAGCTCAGTATTCAGATTCGAGGAAGCAAGAACCATTTTTTTTCCTGGGGCACCCTTTTCTACTCAAATGCCCGCTGAAAAAAATTCTGCGACAAGCACTGGGAGTGGGAAGAGCGGGTGGAGATGAAAAATAGCCCATATTCAGGAGTTAGAAAAATCATATTAATAAATCACAGGTTTTTTGTTTGTTTTTGTCAGAGACTTGCCACTACCTTCAGCATCATCCATCAGGAAATCTAGGGTTGGAAAAGTGTACCAACTGGCCTTCCAAATTGTCTGCATTTGGCAGATGCAAATCACACAGTTCACCCCTACCCTCAGCACTTAAAACGGTATCAGGGAAACATAAGCCTCAGTGGAAGAATCTTGAAGTGAAAAATAAATAACTGATCAGTTTAGAGTTAGCGTTCTTGTGTGCAAGGGGGTTAGTGAAGGTCAGGCTATGGGGCGCACCCACAGCGTCAGCAAAGGAGGAAGAATTACGGGGCAGCATGGGCTGAAGAGCCCCCGAGTTTGGGGGGTCAAGCCAACGGGCTTCGTCTTTGGTATCCTAGGATCTCCTCTGCAGACAATCCTTGGCAGTTTCTCGGTTTGAATCTCGCCTGTACATTTCCAGACGAGACAGTCTTACTGAGCGTTCTCACAGCGCCTAGCTCAGAGCTGACCGCAGAGCCGGCTGTCAATAACATCTAGAAGCAAAAGCAGCTTTTGAGGTTAGGGGCGGAAGGGCATTGGTTTTACTTATTTTAAGGCTGGCGCTCCAGTGCAGCCGGATCCAACTGCCAGCACAATGTTCCCGATCACTTCTTGCTTCCATTTCAGCCCAGGTGACGTCGGGAAACCCCATAGGACCCGCTCTGGGCTAAGCGATTAAGCCGCGTCCTTCAGGTGTCAGTCTCGATCCGTTCGGAAACCACAACCTCCAGAATCCCTTGTGCCAGGAGGCCAGGCCGCAAATAAGATGGCTCCAGGAGGGTGGAACATACAGCAGGGGGAAACCTCGTCGTTGGCAGTTTCTTCACGGGATGTGTTTAAATTGCCGAGTCCCCACAAACGCGCCACCCCACAAACCTCTTTCGAAGCCGTGGGGGCCACCGCTGCCGCCTTGCCCGCTCTTCCAGGAGCATGCTGGGAGTTGTAGTCCAGCAGCCGGACTGCGCCGAGCTACCTTTCCCAGCTTGCCCTGCGGCTCGGGCGATATCAACAGTTTTTTCCAGAACTCTCTCTCTGCACTGAGAACCCCTTCCCCCCGGTCCCCTTCTCGCCGTCGACTCCTTCTCATCTGTGGCAACAGAACAGCGGTTGCAGGAGAGGGCTCGGTCCCTCTCCGCGCCGCCCCGAGGGGCACTTCCGGCGGCGGTTCACTTCCTGGTTGGGTGGATGGAGCCAGGCGGGAGCGCGCGCGGGGGAGGGGCGGCGGGTCAGTCTCCGCCCGGCGCTCCCGGGATCAGCTGGCGGGCGGGCGGGCGCCGAGCGCGGCCCCGGCTCTCGCTGCAGCGCCGCCTCCTCTCTGCGTCGCAGGCCGGCCCGGCGGCCGTGACAATGTCGCGGGGCTGGTAGCTGGGCGCCGGCCGCTGAACCGTCTCAAGTGGGTGCTGCCAGGATGCCGCCTCGAGGGGCGGCGGGGAGACCCGGGAGGAGCGGGAGGCAGTGCCCGGGAGGGTCAGCGCTGCCCGTGCAGCTCGGATCCCTCCTTTCTCCGAGCTCCCGGATAGGGGGTCCTGGGTTCTGGGGCCGGGGTCGCGTTTTCAGCCCCAGGGTTTTTCTTGCCAGGAAAATGCATGAAGCGTTTCCCCAGGATGATGGCTTTTGCTCCCCCTAGGACTCAGCGGTTGAATTTTTAAGTGTGTTACTGATTCATCGTCTCTCTCTTCCTCTGTCATCACAGGTTTAAACTTACACGAATCGCTCTCTGGAGGAGGAGGGGACCCGCCGCGCGATTGACACGCATATTCCTATAGGCATCCTCCCTCAGCCCCCACCCCCACGGCCGGATTCGGGTGGCTCCTCTCCGAGCTGAAATCCGAGAAGAAATCCTTGGATCTCTTTTCTTAAAAAAAAAAAAAAAAAAAAAATCTAGAAACCATCGGTATTTTGCTTTGCTGCTTCCTATTCGCAAGATGAAGAAGTTTTTCGACTCCCGGCGAGAGCAGGGCGGCTCTGGCCTGGGCTCCGGCTCCAGCGGAGGAGGGGGCAGCACCTCGGGCCTGGGCAGTGGCTACATCGGAAGAGTCTTTGGCATCGGGCGACAGCAGGTCACAGTGGACGAGGTGTTGGCGGAAGGTACGGCGGGGCTCAATGCGCCGTAAATTAAAATCTTGTGCTGATGCGGCAAGACTGTGGTTTCTAGTTGTTGCACGTATGAATGGGCTTTGACCAGTTGACCCCCCCTTCCCCCTTCACTTGCCCTGTGAGTCATTGTCCTTGAGAGATTTAAAATTGAGATTTGAAAGTGACTGGGCTTATGGGGGTGTGGGGAGGTTGCCGAAATTGTTTACCTTAGTGGCCTTTTATTTTTATTTTTTTAATATTAAGAAGCCGGATTTTGAGGATCACACAAGAAAACGTATGTGTGAAAGTGTAAAGCTTTATGCCAAACGTAGGGTGATGGGCTTGTCATCCTCCTAAAACTTAAAATCTTGATGTGAAGGCTGAAGGGTGGGGATGGGGGGAGTTTTAAGAAGAGAGGGTTTCTCCTTCTCCTACCCAACTTTCCCACTTCCATGAGCAGGCATTGGAAGGAAGAGAGGATTTTCGGAGAATGTGACTGTGTTTTTCCAAGGGGCTCTTGGTGGATTTCACTAGGTTTGTTTCCTGACCCAACTGTAATCAGGTCCCCAGGATATAGCAAAGATAACAGAAATTATATAAAACAAATGTGGTTATTTTGAACTCAATCTAGCAGGCCCCTCTTCCCCTGGCTTTAGGTTTTGTTTTTGTTTTTTTAACCAAAAGAAAAATTACTTGAGAGTGGCTCTGATTTTGTTTTTTCCCTGTCAGGGAGGATGTTATTTAGATCTGCTTCGTAAATTTCCTCTGTGTTTCATCTGTGTATCTATACTCATGTAGATATCCATCTTTATTCCCCCAGGCTTTTGGGAAATCTTTGCATATCTCTTTTGGTAACCTTAACCTCGACCTTCATAATTATGCCAGACTCATACTTTTCACAGCCCATTGCCTGCCTAGTGTGTTTTTATTTTTAATAAAAGCAGCAATTTCCTTGGCATGAAGCAATTCAGACTAATTGGATGGGGCCAACCTGCTGTAGGTTGTGTTATAGACTGAGAGGGGTTGGAGGAAGGGAGAGGTCTCTATTACTGCAACATGGTGGTGGTAGGGAACAGTTTTATTAGCAAGGGAGGAGAGAAAGCTAAGGGGCATCTTTAAAAAGGGGCCTTTTGCGAGCTAAAGTTGAAGCAAGGGTCCTGACCTGGCCCTGGGAAATGCTTGTCATGGTGAGTGTTGCAGGCTGGTGGGTGGGTTTGGAAGAGGAAGAAGCTGTGTTTGGCTCTCAGCTTGTGTAAGCGCTGGATTCAGCAGGGCCCAGTTTTCTGGGAATAGAGTTGAAGCCTGTACTTTAAAAACACGATGTAAAAAAAAAGATGTCTGACAGTTAATGTTCTTGTGAAATTATTGCTCTTCCATTCTCAGTACTGCTCTAGCTAGGCTTTATCTGGGGCCTGAGTCACTGTCCCTTTGGATCTTTCCTGTGGACTTTGGTGCAGACTGGGAGATGCTTCTGTGCCCGCTGCCAGATCCGCACCCTTGAGTCTGATCTGTCTCTTTCATCCCTGTGCCAAAGCCCTTGACTACAGTGGGGTGGAGAAATGGTGAAAAGGAGCGTGTGTCAGAGAAATCGGAGAAATGAGGGGCAACAGAGCACTTTTTCTCCCCTCATAGCCCACGAGCATTTTGTTCAGCTAGGATGTTGTCTCATCACGGATGATGCTGCCCTAAGCGGCTCATGTTCTTCAAGTGTGAGAAGAGTGATCGGGAGGAGAAAAGGCAAAATTGATCTTTGTTACCTAGGCTGCCTTCCTCTTCCCTGGGATTCATCTTCGAGAACTGTGCATCATGTATTGTGATATTTTTACATGGAATTTAGGACTTGTAGCTCTGCATTTATTCATTCAGCAGTTTATGGAGTGCCTGTGAAGTGCCAGGTGCTGTGCTAGGCTCTGGGGGTATGCTATAAACTAGATGCTGGCCTTCACCAACTGGTTTAAGAGTTGAAAAATAGCCAGTTATAGTGGATTGATAAGTGCCATCATAGAGGTAAACTTAGGTTGTAGTGGCCCCCAATTTTAGGGAGCCCAGGATAGTTTTCTGGAGAAATGACTGAAGAATGAGTAGGAGTTAGTATGGTGGCAGCATGGGCAAAGAGAGTAGCAAGAGAGAATATCATGTAGAACCAGGTCTGGCTATGCTGCCCTTTTTGTGTTCTTTGGCTTTAGTTGTGTTTGAATTTGTGGCTCCTAGAAGTGTGTAGATATGTAGGAACCAGTATACAAAGTATTTATGTAGCACCTACCAAGTCCAAAGACCCTATGAAGTTCTGAGACGGATAAGGGAGGTCTAAAGTGTGATTGACATCTGCCTTTAAGGATCTGCCAGTGAATTTGGAAGGTGAGGCATATATTCACACATACAGTAAAATGCTTACCAGCTACTGTAGAGTCAGAGAGATCTAGGTTCACATTCTGCATCTCTTCTTTACTAGCTGTGGAACTATAGGCAAGACATTCCAAACCACTCTTGAATCTCTGTTTCCCTGTGGCAGTGGTTCTCAAAGTGGGACATCTTTATCACCTGTGAGCTTGTTGTAAATGGAGATCCTCAGGCCTCACTACATGGGCTGTGGGTGGGGGCTTAATAAGTTCCTGGAGAGATTCTGATGCAAGGTCAAGTTTGAGAGCCACTGCCTAATGGACTGGTCATGAAGATTAAATGAGACAATATATATAAAGTAATTAACATTTTCAGGTGTTCAATAAATGGTAGCCATTACTTACCAGCAACGTTATATATATGTGTGTATGTGTGTGTATATATATATATGGAGAGAGAGAGAGAGAGAGAGAGAGAGAGAGTGTGTGTGTGTGTGTGTGTGTGTGTGTGTGTTAAAGGGGAGTGGGAGCATTGTGAAAGCTAGTTAAGTTACAGCAATCTGAAGCAATTCCTTTCCCCCATTGTTAGGGGACAGAGCCAGGTGTTCTTTGCTGAGTCCTCACCAGCTCCTTAAAGGGTCAACAGATGTTTTGGGTAGCCATGCATCTTCCCTGGACCCTCTTCTCTGTGAGTCCCCAAATGCTGACCTCTCTACATTTCCAGCCAGAGTTGTCTAAGGACCATGGGAGTTGTACACTGTGTGCCCAGAACCTTGGCCAGGTAGTTTAGAGAGGAGTGGTGTGAGAGGCTTCAAAACACGGACAAGATTACTACCACGTTCCACTGCTGATCTCTTTCTCTAGTGTGAGTATTGGTCTGTGCTTTTTCGTGAGGAATTGCAAGAACCCCAAGGAGCAGGTGCTGGGCAAGACAAAAGGATGCTGCACCGCCATATCTCCCCCGTTAGCATCAGCCTTTCTAGCCTGATTTTACTAACTAGTCCAGCAGGGGCTGTTTGGGGGAAGTGAAGTCTTTAAGTCATGAGTTTAGAGGAATATGGCTATTTCTAGGCTGGGTGCCAGGGAGAATATTTTCTTTCTAGCTTTCTCAGCGAAGATGCCATGATGAGATGCTAAATCATGTCTAAGTTAATGGGCATGTGATGTCAGGGGAAGATTTGGTTTAAGCTTCCAGAATGAGCTCAATGGGAAAATTGGAGCAATGTTCAAAGAAGGATTGAGAAACTGTGCTTTTATCATACTTCCTTAGCTATACGAGGACTTATATCTCAGCTTTAAACAATAAATGTTTATTTATTTATTACTGTGTCCAAGACAACATTCCAGAGCTATAAGGTGGACTAGATGGCTCCTCAGAGCAGTTTTCTAACCTATAGTCAAGGAATCCAGGTCTAGGGCTGATGAAAACTACCAAATGTTCACATAAGTAAACTTTGATAATTTCTCCTACCTACAGAGCAAACTAGTAAGGCTTAAAAAATGTGTGTGAAGGGCTGGTGTGGTGGCTCACACCTGTAATCCCAGTGCTTTGGGAGGCTGATGTGGACGGATCACCTGAGGTCAGGAGTTCGAGACCAGGCTGACCAACATGGAGAAACTCCGGCTCTACTAAAAATACAAAATTAGCCGGGTGTGGTGGCATATGCCTGTAATCCCAGCTATGTGGGAGGCTGAGGCAGGAGAATCGCTTGAACCTGGGAGGCAGAGGTTATAGTGAGCCGAGATCATGCTATTTGCACTCCAGCCTGGGCAACGGAGTGAGACTTTGTCTCAAAAAAAAAAAAAAAAAAAAGTGTGTGAAACCACCAAAAATTTCATTAAAGGCATATCATTCTAATGTGTTGGTGTTATCAATATGATACACGAATGTGCCTCTTTGTGGCAGGCACTGTATTAGATTCCAGAGATCCTAAGATGGATGGGACACAGGCCTGACTCTTAACAGAGCTCAACACCTGAGATAAAGTGTACAGCACTTAAGCGTAGCCTTTGACCCTTAGATGGTAAAAGATGTTATCATAAAGAGAAAGAGTCTGGGGGTAAGGGTTTGTAGATGACATGCAGTTTGAACAGGAATAGACATTGCCCAGCAAATGGGGGTTCCAGATGGGTGTTAGCCAGGACCTTCCAGGCTGAGAGAATAGCATAGGCAAAGTAAAGTGGTGAAACAGTATGATGAACTTTGAGAATACTGACTAGTTTAGTGTTACCATTTTGGTCAGTACACGTTTCCTCCCCAGAATCAAGGAAAGGACAGAAAGACATGGAATGGTAGAATGAAATTCTTTTACATTGCTCCCTGGACGTGCTTGCTGCTCACTTTCTTTAGTGGCCCTGGGCCTTTTGAATGCCTGATGAATAGAGATCAAGAATCCACAGCTCCCTGCCTGTGTCTCAGCCCCCTGCCAGTTGTGGGGAAAGGGAGCAGTGAGTGTCTGGGGAAAGAATGGTCCCAGAAGGTTGGATAAGAGGCTAGAAGCTTAAGCAGAAGCAGGTGGGGAAGGGAAATGGCCGGTGTTACCGAAAGGTGTGAACAGGGGAGATGACGAGGATGTTTGACCAGAGCAGAGGGTGCATTGGAGAGAAAAGGAAGGACTAATTTTATGGAGAACCTTGAGTGCCGGGCAGAGAGATTAGTTATAAGCACCTGAGACCTTCTCTTGACGCAAACACCGATTTGATCCCTCCTACTTCAGATGTCTTTGCCTGCTGGGAAGTCTGGTTTTTTAGAGGCAACTGCAGATTTTCAGGGGGTGGTTTGTGAATGGTGTCTTCTTCCTGGCTTTGGGCATGATGACGGTTGTAGCTTTGCTAAATATAGCCAATTCTAGAATTCAGAAATGAAATCCAGAATAAGCAATTGCCATGGTCAGACTCTTTCTTTCTGTCTAACAAAGTGTCAAGCACATTTAATAAGAAATAATAAGAGAGAGCAACAGTTTCACATGGTTTTTGAGTGGAAGGATGTGGGGGGAGGCATACACTTGCACCTTGATAGCCAAAATGCCATGTAGAGTACACAAGAAAGGTTTGATAAATATTAACAAAACACACAAAAAATATTACTGTATCAGAGCTGTCATTTTAACTTGCAATATTTGAACACTGATACTTCAGAAATGGGACTAGTACCACCTTCACCTTGCACCCTTCGAAGGATGCATGCCTTCTGAGCCTACTTAAGAGGTAACTAACATCTGCATCTGAAAGAGAAAAAAAGATAATGGAAAGGTATTGTCTATTAAAGTAGCATCTAGCACTGTGAGCTAGCAGATGCTTGCCTCCAGTCTATTTTATGGAGCCATATTTTGGTGTGGTGGAAAGAACACTGCATTATGAATTGAGAGATCAAGGTTTGTCGGTTCATTCACTGCCTTATTCAGTAAATGTTACTGAGCATTCACTATGTGCCAGGCATCATGCAGAGATGAATAAGACATGGCTGTGCCTTGAGGACCTCATAATCATAGAACTTCAGATATGTGAGCAAATAGCTGCAGGTGCTATACTGGAGCGATGTAAAAGGGCTAGGGAATAGACCCAAGGCAAGCACTTTGTGGTTTAGGGAGTCGTCAGCTAAAGAAAGGTGACATTTGAGGTGTGTCTTCAAAAATGAGAACTTACTGCTAGATGGACAAGGTAGAAGAACATTCTAGGCAGAGAGAATAATATGGCCAAGACAAAAAAGCAGAAAAATAACTGCTTACTGGGAAGCTGTATATTTTTAAAATAGCAATTATCTATTAATGGCCCAGGGCTGTGCTGTTCAATAAAGTAGCCCACTAGCCTCATATGGCTATTTAAATTATCTACAATAGGCCAGGTGCAGTGCCTACCACCTGTAATCCCAGTACTTTGGGAAGCCA
This sequence comes from Sapajus apella, assembly GCF_009761245.1. Taxonomy (NCBI): domain Eukaryota; kingdom Metazoa; phylum Chordata; class Mammalia; order Primates; family Cebidae; genus Sapajus; species Sapajus apella. The sequence continues at coordinate 3,990,590 of NW_022436966.1, forward strand.
AGGCATATAGATCACCTGAGGTCAGGAGTTCGAGACCAGCCTGGCCAACATGGTAAAACTTCATCTGTATTAAAAATACAAAAATTAACTGGGTGTGGTGGCAGGTACCAGTAATTCTAGCTATTTGGGAGGCTGAGGCAGGAGAATCGCTTGAACCCGGAATGCAGACGTTGCAGTGAGCTGAGATCGCGTCACCATACTCCAGCTTGGGTGACAGAGTGAGTCTCCATCTCAAAAAAAAAAAAAAAAAGGTAAAGTAAAGAAATTATCTAAAATAGAAGTTCATCAGATGTACTAGCCACATTTTCATTGCTTAATCATCACAGGTGGTTGGTGCTTACAGTTTTGGACAGTGCAGGTAAGAATATTTCATCTTCACAAATTCTGTTGGGCAGTGTTGGTCTAGAGCAGCAGTCTCTAAACTTTTTGGATAGAATAGTGCTCTCAGTTAAAAAAAACATGCCATATCTTCATGTATGTATGCTTGTTTATTTGTAAGTTATATTCATGTCCTGCTATCATTAGCTAATATCTGAAGTCACATTATACACTTAGGGTGAAGTTCATTATGAATGATAGTGGATGTAAATCTATATTTTAAATAATCTTAACAGGATTTTGGTTAACTTATTCGATTGTGATTGTTTCTACATTGCAGTGTGACTAGGTGTGAAGAGTATACCAGGAATAGGAATGACAGCTCTGCTGTTCTCTTATTCATTTTTGATTGTACTATCTTTGATCCAAGGTGTTTTTTTTTAGTAGCAATCTTTTTAAGCCTCTAGTTTGTTTTATGAGGATTTATTAATTTAAAACAATGCAATCAGTAAATCAGCTTTGGCAAGCACACAAGAACTATGGTATATCTCAATGTGCTGTAAAGATGTTACCATCAGCCCTCAATAGTGGACATGTGACTGAACATGGACTGAATGGGACTGCTAGTGTTGGGCCATGTGTTGTATATTAACAAGGACAAAATCTTATTTTTTCTAAATATTTAAATGTAAAATACACATAACCTAAAATTTACTGCCTTAATTATTTTTAAGTATACATTTAGGTGGTGGTAAATATATTCATGATGTGCAACCATCACCACCATCCATCCCCATAACTCTTTTCATCTTGTGAAACTGAAATCTTACCTATTAAACGACAACTGTAATTCCCCTCTCTCTGGCCTCTGGCAACCAGCACTCCACTTACTGTCTCTGTGACTTTTACTACTTTGAGTACGTCATATAAGTGGAATATTACAGTATTTGGCCTTCTGTGACTGGCTTATTTCACTTAGCATAATGTCCTCAAGGTTCATTCATGTTGTACCGTATGTAAGAATTTCTTTCCTGGTTAAGGTTCAGGAATATCCATTGTGTATATAGGCCACATTTATCATTCGTCCGTGGACACTGGGTTGCTTCCACCTTTTAGCTATTACGAATAATGCTGCTACACTATGAACATGGGTGTTCAAATATCTCTTCAAGACCTTACATTCAATTATTTTGGGTATATACTCAGAAATGCAATTGCTAGATCATACGGTAATCCTATTTTTAATTTTTTAAGGAAATGCCATATTTTTCCATAGCAGCTGTACCCCTTTTCCATTCCCATCAGCATTGCACAAGGGTTCCAGTTATTCCTCATCCTCACTGACACTTGTTTTCTGTTTTGTGACAGTAGCTATTCTAGTGGATGTGAGGTGGTATCTTTTTGTACCTTTAATTTGTATTTCCCTAGTAATTTGTGATGTCAATCATCTTGTTATGTGTTTATTAGCCATTTGTATATCTTCTGTGGAAAATGTCTATTTAAGTCCTTTGCCCATTTTTGAATTGGGTTGTTTGTTATTTTAGGTGTTCTCTGTATATTCTGGGCATTAATTCCTTGTCAGATACATGATTTGCAGATATTTTCTCGTATTCTGTGGGTTACCTTTTTACTCATAAAATCTTACTTTTTAAGATAAAAATAAATAAAAATAGGTGTCATATTTTTTTGTCTACCCCAGTGGATTGTCATCTTGTACACTACTGTTTTGAGACCATCGTGGTCTAGAGCACTGGTTCTCTACCATTTTTTGTTTCTCAAAAAAAGAAAAAAACCAAAAACCAAAATATGGCAATACTTACTTTAACTTTACTAAGAGAAGACTAGAACATAGGTAAAGATGGTCAACTAGATGCAGCAAGGTTCCATGAAGGTGAGGTTACAGAGAAAAGACTCAGTTAAGAACAGTCTGTGTTCACGAAATCTTTCATAACCATTTCAGTCTTCTCTGATCTCCTTCCCTCAAACCCGGAGTTTAGAGACTACACCAAATACCCCAGCATAGCAAGAGATGTGTAATTGCCTCGTGGGGTTCGCTTGTGTCTTGTGTGTTGGTCATATGTCAGTTAGCAGGGCAGGAGCCAAGTCTTCCATTACTCCTCTGTTTGCTATAACATCTCAGGCAGAGAATGTATGACATGCTTAGTAAACTTTGCTGCCTCTTCACTGGCAGGACAAGCTGCTCTTATGCAAAATAACCTTATATCTACATCCTCTCATTTCGTGACTGCATCATCCCTGCAGAGGTAGGAAGGATGGTTATTACTCCAGCTGTACAGATGAGAAAGCAGTGGCTGATGTTGGTTGAATGACTTCTTCAAAGCCATATTGGCAAGAAATAGCAGTGAATGAACTTGAACCCAAGGCTGCTAGCTGCAAGTGTAGTATTGTTCCTTAAAATTTTTTCTTGTACAAAGGATCATCAGTATCTTTTCTCATAACATTCTTTATATATATTTCAGATGGAGTCTTGCTGTCACCCAGGCTAGAGTGCAGTGGCACGATCTCAGCTCACTGCAACCTCTGCCTCCCACGTTTAAGCAATTCTCAGGCCCCAAACTCTCGAGTAGTTGGGACTATAGGCGTATGCTACCACACCCACCTAATTTTTGTATTTTTAGTAGAGATGGGGTTTCACCATGTTGGCCAGGCTGGTCTTGAACTCCTGACCTCAAGTGATCCACCTGCTTCATCCTCCCAAAGTGCTGGGATTATAGGCATGAGCCACTGTCCCCAGTCCTCTCATAACATTCTTGACCTTTAATAACCAACCCTTCCCAGCTGAATCTTCCTATGAGTTTTTCAAGTCAGATAATGTTTCCGTAGCATTTGGGGGTTGCTCAGTGGCTTAGTCCCTGGGATGCTGTAAAAAAATATCGGAAACTAGGTAGCCTATAAATAATAGAAATTTATTTCCCACAGTTCTGGAGGCTGTGAAGTCCAAGATCAGAGTACCAGGACGGTCAGGTTCTAGTCAGGGCCCTCTTCTGGGTTGCAGACTGCTAACTTCTGATGTGTCCTCACATGGTGGAAGGGACAAGGCTGCTTTCTGGGACCTCTTTTTTCTTTCTCTTTTTTTCCTTGGGCCTCTTTTATAAGGACGTTGATCCCATTCATCAGTGTTCCCATCTCAAGACTTAATCACCTCCCAAAGACTCCGCCTTCTAATACCTTGAATCTTAATACCTTAGTGATTAGGATTCAACATATGAATTTTGGGAGGACACAGACATTCAAACCATAAGCACACACATATGGGAATATAAGGAGAATTTTTTTTTAAGCTCAAAGTCTGTATTCAGTAAGTGACAGTACTATTACAGCGCCCCTCAACCAGGGCCTACAAAGACTTGCCATTCTACCTTATTTGGCTTGGTGGTTTCTTTTTTTCCTTTTTTTTTTTTTCTGAGATGGAGTTTTGCTCCTGTGGCCCACGATGGAGTGCAGTGGTGTGATCTGGGCTCACTAAAACCGCCACCTCCCTGGTTCACGAGATTCTCCTGTCTCAGCCTCCTGAGTAGCTGGGATTACAGGCATGTGCCAGCTAATTTTTGTATTTTTAGTAGAGACGGGGTTTCACTATGTTGGCTAGGCTGGTCTTGAACTCCTGACCTCAGGCAATCCGCCTACCTCGGCCTCCCAAAGTGCTGGGATTACAGGCATAAGCCACCATGTCTGGCTAGTGGTTTATTTCTATAAGTAGCTAGTTTGTGCACAAAATTATCCAAACATTTTTAACCATAATAGGCTAAGAAAGATTGCTAGTTCATTGATTCTAAGAAAACAAATTTGAAAATTAGGTGATTTGCCAAAAGTCACACTGCCAGTTAGGCCTTTCCAAGCAACTACCAACTCGTGTCTCTTCCCACATTGGTCAACAGTCATTTGTGCTACCTTGGCACTGCTGACATTTTGATCTGGATAACTGTTGTAGAGGGCTGTCCTGTGCACTATGGGCTGTTTAGCAGTATCCTTGGCTTCTACACCCTAGGTGCCCGAATTATATAATACATACACAGCCTCCTGTGACAATGAAAAATGTCTTAACATTGCTAAATGTCACCTGGGGGGCAAAATTGCCTGTTTTAGGGAACATGTCTAGTTCAGTATGTTTGTATATGTTCTGGTCTTCTGCTGGTAAAGCTGAAGTAAGTATTGCAATATTTTTGGTCTTTTTTTTGAGGAACAAAATGGCCTACATAAATAATTCAGATGTTCTGTGTTTATACCCAAGCCAAAAAGCCTTTTCATTTGATGTGAATTTAATCACTCAAGAATAATAAACTGTTAGCTTGTAAAGTGATACTGGCTGTAGTATTTTATACCACCTTTCCTCCTTTATTGTTTCTATTATTTTTTGATCTATCATCTTTATTATTTATTCTATTATGTATACTTTATTTATTTATTTTTGAGACAGGGCCTCACTTTGTCACCCAGGCTGGAGTACAGTGGGGTGATCTCAACTCTACTCCCGGGAGTTGAGATCCTACAACCTCCACCTCCTGGGCTCAAGCAGTCCTCCCATCTTAGCCTCCTGAATAGCTGGAACCACAGGTGAGCACCACCATATTATAGAAAGCTAAGCATGGCATTGATGCTAGATTATCATTTGTCATTACAATGATCCTAAATAATGATGCCTATTATCTAGGACTTGAATCCTGTAGAAAGCAACATAATGCCACGTAATTTGTTTGCTGCATGTTTTCAAGGACACTTACAGCTATTGTACTGGAACCTTTAGGGTAAGAGAAAGATTATTGTCTTTTTGGTACTGAGCATGAATTTGAGAACAAAATGATGACTTTATTACCTATGGAGACAGGAAGAAGGAATGGAACTAAGGCATCATAGGTTGGGTCCTTCCTGGGGGACTGAGGCCTGAGCAGCATTTACTGAGATAGCAGGTCTCCTGCTATTACCTTGGTTCATGATTTTCTCTGGTCAGTGAATCTGATTGATTTAGGAAATGCTAGTTATTTTACAGGTTTGTTAGACTTGTTTAGTTTCCTGTGGGATAGCCCAATTCTGTTCCTCAGGCCTTTGTCTTCTGCTGTTTTTAGAAGACTTGGAATCTTCGTGTTGGAGGGGAAGGGGGCAGCACTGGAAGAAATAATTTCATTGGGCTTTCGGCTATAGAGAAAAATTTTGGCTTCACCAGGTGTAACTCAGTAATGATTATGAAAAACCTGATATCCAATACCGTCTTTCCTCCCCTTCCCCCCTGGAATAAAGGGAGTGCTGTGATGTTCTCCTCAAGAGAAGACTTTCAAGATTATTACTGTGTGTAGTGGTTTAAAAGCACGGGAATTGAAGGTTAATAGCCCTTGGCTGGAATCCTGGACATGTCCCTGTGGTGTTGGGAAAAGTTAAGATCTAGTCATCTCAACTGTAAAATGTAGATTTGTAAAATGCAAAAGCATGGGTTGTTGTAAGAATTAAATGATGTATACAAAGCGCTTTGCACAGTGCCTGGTGTTTGTTAGTTAGCAATCTGTAAGTGGTAACTTTTAGTATTGAGGTGCATTAATTTTGTTTTTATCAGGCCATATTTGCATTACTATGTATACAACCTGGTGGAGCTAGAGTTTTGGAAATACACACTCCTCTCTCTCTCTCTCTCTCTCTCTCTCTCTCTCTCTCTCTCTCTGTCTCTTCCTGGAGCTAGAGTTTTGGAAATACACCCTCCTATCCTCTCTCTCTCTCTATCTCTCTCTGTCTCTGTCTCTGTCTCTGTCTCTGTCTCTTCCTCCCACCCCTCACCTCTCAGAGTATTCACAAACCCCCGGATGAGGAATAGGGAAAAAAGAAAGGAAATATTGTGGTTTGATATTTTTTTCTTTTTTTTTAAACTCTCACCTCTTGAAAGCTACCCGTGTGTTAGGGAGTTTTTCTTAACCTATCAAGTTGTTATTAGTGTGTATTAGTGTGATGGGCCTCTCTTCCCTAGCAGGAATGCCTGGCCCCTGCTGCCTATCCAGTTTAAATGCTTGTGTGCTAATGCTGCAGATCTGCTGCTTCAGCCAGGCCTACACCCTCCTTATCATGCTTGTACCATGGATTTAGTTCTTTCCAATGCTTTACTCCTGGTGTTCCCCAAAGCTGGGGTATATCCTCCTTCCCTACCCGCCTACCTTGGTCCTACCTAAGACTTTTTTTTTACCTAGCCTAGGTATTCACCCCAGTTGCCTCTGGATGCCTGTCTTTTTTTGCTGGCTGTGTTAACTTTTTTGGGCCCATAACCTCAATATTTTACTATTTATTTCATTTGTATCTACTTTCTATTGTTAGATAATTAGTTATTTAGGGGCAGAGTTTAGGCCTTAGGTTTATTTTGTATCCAGTCGAGTACTCTTAAATCTGAACATGGCAACAGTGGGTACTGGAGAATAAATTAACTGAATGAATATTACAGTAAATCAGTACTAATTAAAACTCACTGGGCAGGCGGGAGAGACCAGACAGATTTGAGATATACAGACCTCCCTTATTTATCTCCATTCCAATAATATAATAGATCTATGTTTGAGGACTTCACCTAGCTTATTACAATATTGAATCTTAGAGAGTTTCAGTAAGATTGAGAAATAACAAAATCCAAAGCAAAGTAGAACATCTTTCAGAAAGCCACATGAATCTCTATTGATTGGATTAAATCATTAGCATCTGGTACCACTGATCTCAAAAGCAGAGATATAAGGTGTATCTTAACTGTATAAAGGAACACTAAACCATTTAAATGCTATACTCTAAAGATGGAGATTAGATCAAGTGTCAAAAACTCAGATATTACTGAAATTCATCTTTAAGCAAAGAATACATTCATTTTCTAGTTATGATTGGCATTGGTCTGCAGTAAATTAGGACAGTGATTTTCGACTTGTATTTGGGGTAGTGAGCATGGGGACAGGTCACAAATAGGAAGGGAATACTTAATTTGAAAATGCATAGATTGGCTTCAGGTCTAGCCAGAAAAGGAGAGAACCTCAAAGAGGATGGGGATTGGTTGTATACTGTCTAAAGAGGTACATTGTAGACTTAAGGGGGTTGGGTGTGGAGAAGACATGAGATTTTCATATTTATCAAAGAGGATATGGTTTTTAAAAGGCTGATAAATACAACACTAAGCAGCAGTTATAAAATGGGTCTAGAGAGGTGGTGCCTAAAGTTAAGTACTGTATGTACCTCTGGGAACAAACATATTTCTTCCTGTTATTGCTAGTTTCAGAGAGGAGGAGTGAAAAGAGGGATCAACAACAAATTCTGTGAGGTGGTTTGCTGTGAGCTCCATAATGTTTTTGAAAGGTCAGCTCTAGGTGGCTCTCGTGCTGATGGTGAGAATTTCCTTGAAAGAGTTAATTTTAGATAATATAGATTTCCTCAGAAGATGAAGTATTTCTTTCTTTTTTAAAATCACAGTGTTAGAATCAGTATAACATCAAATGGGTTATTTAAGTGGCTGTCTACTCACCCAGCAATTATGGGGTGATTTTTAAGGTGATATGACAGAGTGTTGTCCACGTCTGCCATCAAATCCTGCTTCTAGAGTTAGCTCATAGCACACAAATGAACAACTGTAAGAGGTAAGGGAATTAGATTACCTGGTCTCCTTCTCAATGATCTTGGACACATCACTTCCTCTCTCTGGGCTTGTCTTATATAAATAAGGAGATCTACGGGTGATCTTGAAGGTCTCTTCTTGTGCAAACATGGTTTTTAAGCTCTCAGGCTTTTGTTGACACTGTTTGGGAGAGAGAAGGAGATAGGGTTGATGAGACTGAAATGTTATCCTATGTAGCTGGGATAAGACAATATAAAAAAAATAAACAGGATTTTGCTGTGTTGCCCGGGCTGGTCTCAAACATCTGGGTTTAAGCAATCCTCCCACCTTGGCCTCCCAAAGTGCTGGGATTATAGGTGTGAGCCACTGTGCCCAGCCAAGACAACAGTTTTGAGGTGGATTGTTAACCTTGGCCTATGCATGATCCTCACGGGGAGGTATCATTATTACTGGAGGTAAAAGATTCCATTTCTTTCTTTCCGCTTTCCTTCTTTTCATATCTTTCCCTTCAACTTAGAAAAAACAGTATTAATTAGACGTTGCAGATGAGAGAAAGCTAGATTGGATCTTGGGCTACTGGCTTAAGTGACTGGGTTGATAATGGTGTCAATAAAAAGAAGAAACAATAGTGTTTGAGGGAAAGAGATGGGCTTCAGTTAGGTACTTTTTAGTGAGGCACCGATGGAAATCCAAGTATGGATGTAGTTCAGGATGCCGTTGGATAGGTCTGGCCTGCATTGGAGAGAACAGTTTGAGTGGGAGTTGTCATAAAATCCCGTGTTAGCAATGAAAACTAAAATGGAGTGAGATCTCATAAGAAAACTGTGTGGAGGAAGAGAAGTATGCCTGGAATAAAATCCAGACTGCTTATGCTGACCTGCAAACCCCTGCAATAGCTTGTGTCTCTCTTCCCCCCCAACCACTGTGCTTTTTAATCACAGTGATTCTTCTTCATCTTTTTCGAGCATAGAACATAGTTTCTTCTTTAGTGTCTAAGGTGTGGCTGGTGCCTTTGCCTGGAATATTCTTCCTTCTTTTCTTCCCTTGGTTGGCTTCTTGTTCAGAGCTCACTTAAATCTCATTTCAGAGAGGCCTTCCTTTACCGCCCAATATAAGGAACCGATCCTGTTTTATTTCACCGTGTAGCATATATCAACAGATTTTCTTGCTTATTATTTATTTATCACTCCCACTCCCCTCACTAGAATTTCAGCTCCATGAGAATCTTTTTTTTTTTTTTTTCCTGCAACCTCCGCCTCCTGGGTTCAAGTGTTTCTCCTGCCTCAGCCTCCTACTTAGATGGACCTATAGGCATGCACCACCACGCCTGGCTAATTTTTGTGTTTTTAGTAGAGAAGAGGTTTCTACATGTTGGCCAGGCTGGCCTTGAGCTCCTGATCTGAGGTGATCTACCCGCCTCAGCCTCCCAAAGTGCTGGGATTACAAGCGTGAGCCACCATGCCCGGCCTTTATGAGAATCTTGTCTGATTTGTTCATGGCTGGATCCCCAGCGTCTAGAATAGTGTCTGGCACATCCGCAGAACTCAGTGAAAACCAGCTGAATGAAAAAGTAGGCAGAAAGAGGGATTGACAGTAGAATCAGGAGGATGTGAGGTGATGAAAATAAATCCTAAGTAAAATTAAAAGAAGAAGGGGCTGGGTGCCCTGGTGGCCCATGCCTATAATCCTAGCACCTTGAGAGGCCAAGGTGGGAGGATTGCTTGAGCCTAGGAGTTCAAAACTACCGTGAGCCGTGATCACACCACTGCACTGTAACCTGTGAGACAGAGTAAGACCCTGTCTCAAAGGCAGGCAGGCAGGTAGGTAGGTAGGTAAATAGATAGATAGATAAATAAATAAATTTAATTTTAAAATGGAGGGAATGGATACTTGGGGGTGTTAACTCATTACAGAGGTCAAGATAAGTGTTCATGGATTTGGAAATATGGAGATCATTTGTGAGCTTCATTGGCAGTTTCTGTGGAGCAGTGACTGAAGTCCAGGTGGCAGTGAAATGATGAGTGACTGGGAAAGGAAGTGGATGCTGAATCAGGGCAGAATTTGTTTTGTTTGTTAACAATAATTATTTATTAATAATAATATAATTTTTATAATGATGGATGAGTCTTGAATATATGAGGCAGAGAAGAAGCAACCAAAGAGAGGAAGAGGTTGAAAATACAGTACTGGAGGATTATTGATGGAGTAACTCAAAGAAGGGATGGAGGTCATGGGTGAGGTCATGAACTCAAGTAACAGAGTTGACCTTGGACAGGAGATAGAGTACTTCATTCACTGACCTGGAAGGACGGAGAGAAGGAATGAATACCAAGGAAGAGAATTTGATGAGGTTTGGGAAGTTGAGGGAGTTGTTGCTTCTATTTTCTTTTCTTTTTCTTTCTTTCTTTCTTTTTTTTTTTTTTTGAGACGAGTCTCCCATTGTTGCCTGGGTTGGAGTGCAATGGCGCAATTTCAGCTCACTGCAACCTCTGCCTCCCCAGTTCAGACGATTCTGCTGCCTCAGCCTCCCGAGTCGCTGGGATTACAGGTGCCTGTCACCATGCCCAGCTAATTTTTTGTATTTTTAGTAGAGATGGGGTTTCACTATGTTGACCAGGCTGGTCTCGAACTCCTGACCTTGTGATCCGCCCTCATTGGCCTCCTAAAGTGCTGGGATTACAAGTGTGAGCCACGGCACCTGGCTGCTTCTGTTTGTTATTGAATGCTGTGGATGGAGTTGAATCAGGGATTTATGAAAAGTGGAAAAGCATATGGAAGAGTTCCTTAGGTTTGTGGTGAGAAGAAATGACAAAGGATAGGTAGCAGAATGGCCTGGTCTTATGAAGTGCACATTTGATACAACTCTTGTTGGAAAAGAGATTTTCCTGGCCCATGAAGGTATATCAATTTTTAAAGTTTTACTATTTTGAAATATGTTATACATGTATTTTCTGTCTTCTGGAGCGGATACCACAGAGGCAGCATGACTCCTGAACTGAACCTGTTGAGTGACCTCACCACATACTGTACTCTGACACATTGCTTCCCAGCTCTGTCCCCCAGGTTCCCTATGTGTAAAAGGAGGACTAAATGGTGAAGTTACTTTCCAACTCTAACATCTTAATAGTTCTTTAATTTTTCGAATGTATTTTATTAGAATGTTACTGTTTAGTTGTAGATCTGTTAGGGTGTTTGCTTGATACAGATGAGACAGTTAGCTTGCTCCTGAATGAAATGACCCTGGGTTGCTATGTTTTGAATTTCATGTTTGTGCTTTATGGTGGTTTCTGCTTCCTTATGAGACTGTTAGCTGTCACTGCTTGCTGCTATCCATGTGCCTTACTGAATTAGCACTACTTCTCTAATTTGCTGCTTTTAATCTGCTGTGGACTGGATACTAAATGACTAAGCTTGTCAGAACTGTGTGTGACAACAGAGGCTCTTAGTGGAGTTTGAGGGTCTTGTCAGCAATCAAGATACATGGGTTGTATATCTCTTGTTGGCACAGAAACCGTTTTTAAATGTCTCATATTCTAGAAAGGTTGAGTTTGGAAGAGATAACAGCTTACCATTTGACACTTACTGTTAATGAAATGTGTTTATAACCATTTTTCTGAAGAGTTGAGTAGTAATGCTCATGGACCTAACTTATAGCTGTTTTCTTTTTTGCTTACAGTCCCTTCCCTTACTTTTCCAAACCTCCCTCCTCAGTCTCTGCCCCACATATTCTATGTAAGGCATTGTTCTAGGCACTGTTATAATATTGTTTCAGTTATTCCATTTCTATTTATGGAAGCCACAGAGAGGGTTCCAGGATTGTAATTCACTGTTCAGTGCTGGATGTGATTATATCTCTATAGGGCCCTGCTGGAGACTCCCAAAGGAAGTTTAGTGTTGGGGACTAGAACACTTGAAGCAATGAAATGAATGCTGGTTCCATATACTGTGTAATCTTTGGTTGATATGGAAGAAAGCGATCAAGAAGTCTTAAAATTATTTTGGATATACAAATTAATCCATTATGATAATGGAATGATTAGAAAATGAAGGCAGACAAAAAGAGAAAGTGTTACCCATTGTCCCATAGACTGGCATTGTTAATATTTTGATATTATATTACTCTTCAGGACTTTACATAAATAAGAATATATTCCACATCATCCTCTGTAATCTGCTTTCTCACTCAGCAATAGATCACAACTGTCTTTCTCTGTTAAAGGTCCTGTGTCATCAGTTTTGGCCCATTGTTTGTAGGTGTTGCAATTTACTTAACCAATTTCCTATTATTAGACATTTATGTTATTTTATAGATATTACAAAACAGCTGCAACGAATATTTTTTAAACCTTTGAGTACTTGTTCTATTACTTTTTTAGAATAAATTTCTGGATACGAAATGCTGGATCAAAAAATATGCTTATTTTACCTTTTGATGCAAATTACAAACTGGCCTCCAGAAAGATTAAACCTGTATATACTTCCATCTTGTTTATGTGGTTGGATGTGTTCCCTCCCTCCCTCCCTTTCTCCTTTTCTTGCTCCCTCCCTTCCTTTCTTTGTCTGCCTGCCCTCTTCCTTCCCTTCCTCCCTCTCTGTTTTTTATATTTATTTTATGGTGAACTTCTGTTTATGTTCCTTTGCTTATATTTCTGTTAGGGCATTTATCTCTTAATGATTTAATAGAAGTTCTTTACGTAATTAAGACATTAATCCTTTGTTATATACATTGCAGGGTTTTTTTTTTTTTTTTTTTCTACTTTATCATTTACCTTGTTAATGGTGGACTTTTTATAGATATTTTAAACTTTTGTGCTATCAAGCATGTCTCTCTTTTCCTTTATGATTTTTGTTGGCAGCCATCCTTGGAAAGGCCTGAGGAGAAAGGCACGTCCTCGATCACATAGTGTCTGAGTCTGAAGTTTATCTTTAAGCAGTATAGAAGCTATTCAGAGTTGTGGGGTTTAAAAAAATATATTTTTTTCTTGTAGAGACAGGGTTTTGCTATGTTGCCCATGCTGGTCTCAAACTTCTGATCTCAAGCAGTCCGTGCACCTGGGCCTCCCAAAGTGCTTATAGGCGTGAGCCACAGCACCTAGCCCTCCATTTGGAGTTTTTCAGACGGGCTGGTGATATCAGAAAAGCAGTTTAGTTAGATTTGTGGAGGGTGACCAGAGGGAGCTGAGTCTGGAGGCAGGGCGTTTAGGAGGCTGTTGTCATGATCCAGGTTCAAGGCTGCGAGGGTCTGAGTGGCAGAGTGGTGATAGGAACAGAGAAGAGTGCAGACTAGGAATATTTTGGAGGTCATAACGTTAGGTCTTGATGCAGGCATCAAGATGTTAGGTTCAGAGTGAAGGAGAGGTGTGGAATCAAGAGTGATTCCAGGCTTTTGGTTTGAGTGCCTAACAGGGTGAGATGGAAGTGGCACCCACTGAGCTGTGTACACGGCAAAGAGGGAAGGTTGCAAGAGGGAAGATACAGGCTCAATGAGGGAAGGCCACGTGTTCATAGTTGGTCATGATCAGTTTGTAATGTTCTTGGGGTGTGTTTTAGGCATCTGTTGCTATGTAACAAAACCTTGTGGCCTAAACCAACAACAGCTTATAATTTCTCATGATTCTCTGGGTTGACTAAGGGCTCAGCTAGACTTCTACTAGGGCTTCCGTTCATCTCATTTGAGATCTGTCAAAATTGTCTTTACTCCTTTTTTTTTTGGGGGGGGGGGAGGTTCTTACTCTGTTGCCCAGGCTGGAGTGCAGTGGCACAATCTCGGCCCTCTGCAACCTCCGCCTCCCAGGTTGAAGCAATTCTCCTGTCTCAGCTTCCTGAGCAACTCGGACTGCAGGCATGTACCACCATGCCCAGCTAATCTTTTTTGTATTTTTAATAGAGACGGGGTTTCATTATGTTGGCCAGGCTGGTCTCGAACTTTTGACCTCGGGTGATCCACCCACCTCAGCCTCTCAAAGTGCTGGTATTACAGGCACGAGCCACTGTGCCCAACCAAAATTGCCCTTACTCCTGCTACTCAGCTCTACTATATACTTGAATTCAGCACATCCCAACATGGACTAGTGTATCACCTAACACCATGCTTTCTCCTATAAGAAATACACATGTTAGAGAAAGACAGGAAGTACTATGAGTGTAAATACAGGGCTCTGCTGTTTTTTACACCCTGGAGGATGCACCACATTGAGAGCTGGGCAGAGGGTATGCTGTTAAAAATTTTTATTTCATTAAAGTTGGCTAAGGGCTTTGGGGGAACTTGGGCAAATCATTTTGAGGAAAGATACCTGAGGAAGTTAAGTGTCATGACATTGATTTGTTTGAAGCTGTCCATGCAGGGATACTTGTATTCAAGTTTGCAAATCACTAGTCAAGTGTCAGAAGCGTAGTGGGCTAAGAATGGAATTTAGGCTTAGCAACATTTAATGGGTAGCGTAGTAAGGAGAGCCCTTAAAGGTGGCAGAGAAGGAATATCCAGTGAGGGGAGGAGAATCAGTAGACTGTAGTGTCTCACAGACATAGGATCCAACAAAGTTAAAAAGTTGGACGTAAAGAGGGTCAGATGTCCTAGACAGGTCAAGTAGGATAAAGACTGGAAAGTGTCCTCTGTATTGGCCAGTGGAGTGGCATTGACCTCTGCAAGAGCATTCAGAAGAGTGATGGAAATGGAATTATAGATTACAGTGAGTTGGTGAGTGGGAGGACCAAGTGTAGACTATTTCTTCAAGAAATTTTTGTAAGAAAAGAAAGGGAGAGATCATAGATTGGGAGATGCTTGAGCATATCAATGCTGATGGGAAGGCACCAGGATAGAGAGAGGAGGTTGAGGAGAGATTGAAAACAAGAGTGAGGGCACTTCCTCATGGAGCAAGTTCCCAGAGGAGACAGGAGGAAATGGAGTCGTCTTCAACTTTTAAAATTGCAATTCCATTCTTTTAGATGATCAGGCCAAAAACCTCTTCTCATCCAGTTTATCAGAAAATCCTATTTGCTCTACATTCACAATATAGCCAAAGTCCAAACACTTCTTACTGCCTTTGCTGCTGTCTCTCTGGGCCAGCCAGTCATTGGCCTGGAAGATGGCAGCTCTTTCGTCACTGGTCTCTCCACTGCTGCCTGAGCCTCCTCAGTCTACTCAGCACAGGAGCCAGAGTGACCCTTTAAAGTGCAGATCATCTCGTGTTAGTTACTTCTCTGCTCAGAACTGTCCAGTGATTCCCTGTCTCACTCAGAGTGAAACTGCAAATCCTGATGTGGCCTAGAAAGTGCTGTACTCTGCCCCACCGTTTCCTCTCTGCTTTCTTATTTTACTCTTCTCTTGTTATTGCTCTCTATCCGTGCTGGCTTCCTTCCTGTGGTTTCTTAAAGCAGGGCAGATTCGCACCTCCCGGCTCAGGCCTCTTGTACTCGCTGTTCCCCCTGCCTGTGGAATGTGTCCCCTAGGTAGCTCCAAAGCTTGTTCTCCCTCACCTGTTTTGCTTAAATGTCACCTCCTGAGAGAGTCCTTCCCTGACCATTCTGTTACAATTTGCAACCCCTCCCTCCCCCCAGCACTCCCTCCCTCTTCCCTGCTTCAGCTCTGCTCTGTAAGTTGCTTGTTCGTGTATTGTCTCTCCTCTGTGGAACTCAAGCTTTAAGAGCTTTTCTGTTTTATTCACAGGCCTAGAACCACGGCTGTCATAGAGTAGGAACACAGTAAATGTTTGTTGACTAAATGGGTGGATGGATGAATGAGATCAAGGCTGAACCTTGGAAAAGAAGAAGGAAATTCCACACTCTGAGACAGGAGATGAGTGAATCTGTATGGTTATAGATATGTTTGTAGTGGGAAGCCTTGGGGGTGGGATGGGAATTGAAGGCAGTCATAACAGATACCCTCAATTTTCTGGAATATGGAGGCAAGGTTGTCTGCTGAGGATACTACTGAGGGTTGGGTTAGTCATCGAGGGGAGTGGGAGAGGGAGCTAACCAAGGACAAGGAAAGGACCCAGGCCAGGATGGACACCGTGAGGCAGTCTTGCAAGGCTGTGTGATTTGGGGTTAGGAACAGAGCAGGGTGATTTAGCATTGATCCAAGGTTGGATAGGTGTGAGGGGAGGCTTGGGGTGCACAGAAATCAAAGGAGCGGTGTAAATGGTCGACCATGGGGCCAGAATGTCGAGACAGGCCTGTGTCTAAGCAGGGAGTTGATTGGTTGGTTGAAAGAAAATGGAAAAGTCAGAGCATGGAGGACTGGATGGTCAGGCCAGAATGAAGGCCTAAGAGAATAGAAGACTTGGAGGTTGTGTCAGAAAGGGGAAGATTGACATTTAAGATTGATGTTGACAAGGTCTAGGGGGTGGCTGTGGATATAGGTAATTGAGAGGATCAGAGGTCAGTGTAGTGAAGAAGTCTACAGGCTGCAGTTTAGGAATAAGTGGGTTTTGAGCCCACCCAGAAAGATGATAGGAGTTGCAGTGGAGAGAAGCCAGGATGCTACAGGCGTCAGTGAATATTAGATACTGAGCCAGAGGGGTAAGTACAAAGGCAAGGCAGGGTGGAAGCCAGTGTAGCCACATGGCATGAGCTCAAAGGAGCAGGAGTTTTTACATGAGGGTGGAGGAGTGATGGTTTGGAGTCAACTCAGGAGAGCAAGGAAAATTCTGACCTCTTGCCCTGAGCTACTGGGGTGTAGGAAAATATGGCATCAGAGGGCTAGTGATGCACGTGATGTTGGCTGGTGCAGAAGCAGGACCGAGCAAGTCGGGTGATTTATCCTTTGGCTCGATTGGGGAGCTAAGTTGTGTTTATTGTTAGGTATTTATAATTTATGGCATTTATTTGGCAGCTTAATTTCCTCTTATTAAAGGGAACCAATTTTTTTACATGTATTTTACTCATATATTAATATATTGAGTATTATGTATTTATATATCTACTTATATTTAATCTTATGTATCTATGAATTCTTTTTTCTCCTTTGGGTCTTGGCTTTGAGACAAAAAAGGCCTTGCATGGTCACTGTAGAGGTATCTTCAGGACCTGGTTTGGAATTTGCCATTTGTATTTTATTGCTGGGAGCTCCTGCTCACCTTTCACTTTTATGCCCTCCTGGTCAGGTTGGTTGCCTCATGGTTCTTTTTTATCACTAGATGAGTCATTAATTCTTAGTGAAGACCTTCACCTCAGAGGTTGCTGAATGATGGAGGCCCACTTCCCTGAATCTTTGCTCTGCGGCCTCTAGGTAAAGGAGGAAGTATGACTCTGTCAGCCAAAAAGCCTAATCTTTGAGTTGCAAATGGTTTATTCCTTGTATATTCTTTCTAGGTGTTCACAAACCAAAATGGTTAACAGAGGCATCTCCATTAAATGTTGCCTCCTCTGTACCCCTAATGCTTCCAGCTCTTCGCTTTGCCCCTTCACAGGCGCAAGTGTAGCATGCTGCTGGGAATATCTGTTGACTTCTTTTACATGTGATTAGTTGTTCCTGATTTATTAGTTGTTCCTGATACATACTCTTATACATTTGAGCATGTGGCACATGCCTCTTTAGGATTTGTTGCATCTTAATAATGATTTATTTATCTGTCTTCTAAGCTGTTCCCCCTTCATCCCTGACCCAACTTGGACTCCTTGAGGGCATGGTTAGGTTCTCACTCATCTTTTTATATGCTGTTAATAAGTAGGTATTTAGAAAGTACGTATTAAATTAATGCGTTAAACTTTGAATTCAAACAGCCTAACTCACACATCTTGCAAAGGAGAAAACTATGCCCAGAGGATTAAATGGCCTGTCCAAAGCTACACAGGTAGGTTCAAATGGAATTAGAATCTGTTTCTCGTCTCAAGCTTTCAGGGTTTTCTGAAAGATTAATGTGAAAGCAACTAGACATGAATTGATTGTGTTCCTCAAAGTTAGGGATAACGAAATTCCTTAAAAATTCACTTATATCTTGTAGGGATAGGAGCTTTCAATCTTTCATTTCCCCTGTTATCCTGTTTGGGGGTGGTGTGATGGTTTGGAATTTTGTTCTTGATTGAGATTAGAGAATGAGGGCCTAGGCACAGGGAGGCTCTGTTCTACTTGTCAAACTGGTAGGTTTGCTTTTTCCTTGACCTATACCTTCAGGACATCCTCTGTCTTGTGGGGCTCGTGGAGCTGTTACTATGCACTGGGGATAGGATGAGGGGCCCTGGACAATCTGTGGCCTGGCAAGTGGCACAGGCAGAAAGCAGCATGTCCAGGTCCCTCATGGGTGGCTTGGGGAACATGGGGTTAGCAAAGGACATTATAACCAGGTGCTGGAAGTTCATAGATAGGTCATTTGTGGCAGGTAGGATTGGCAGGAAATAGTGAGTCACATTGGCTGGTATACAAGAGATTGAAAGAGAACAAATTCTTGGTAATTGTTAGAGAGCCCCTTTTCCATTTAGACCAGTAGGTCTCAACTGTGGCTTTTTGCCCCCCAGGAGATACTTGGCAATATCTAGAGACATTTTTGATTGTCATACCTAGGGGAGGGCCATTACAGGCATCAAAAGAATGGAGGTCAGGGATGCAGCTGAATAACCTGTAGGGCACGGGATGGGGATGGTCCTCACAACAGGGAATTTTGCAATCCAGGGTCATAATTGTCCAGGCTGGGAATCCCTGACTTACACCCTGGTCCCACCAGCAGTACTCTGGTGATTACTTAAGTCATAAAAAAAATTGTTTTTTTTATGTATACTTTACTTTGAACACTATTGTTAAATGGAAAAATCAGGTTTATTTCACTTTTTTCTTTTCATTCTTTTTTAAAAATGGAGGCAAAATTCTCCTAACATAATTAACCATTTTAAAATGAACAGTTTAGTGGCATTTAGTACATTAACAATGTTGTGCAGCTGGGTATGGTGGCTGGTGGCTGTGATCTCAGCTACTCAAGAGGCTAAGGTGGGAGGATCACTTGAGTCCAGAAGTTTGAGACTGGCCTGGAGAACAGCAAGACTTCATCTCTAAAACAAAACCAAAAACCAGAATCAAAAATAATGTTGTGCAACCACTACCCCTATCTAGTTCCAAAACATTTTCACCCGAAAAGGAAGCTGGTACCCACTAATGAGTTTTTGGTACAGACAGGGTTTTGCTGTGTTGCCCAGGCTGGTCTCGAACTCCTGAGCTCAAGTGATTTGCCTGCCTTGACCTCCCAAAGTGCTAGGATTACAGACGTGAGCTACCACGCCCAGTCACTATGTTTAGTTTTAACATAAAATTTACCATTTTAGTATTTAACCTTTGATATAGACTGGTCATTCCACAAACACATTATACAGTACTGTTGAAAGCACTGCATAAATTATGATGAGCAAAACAGGTTTAGGCCCTTTTCTCCTAGAGCTTACAGTCTAGTGGAGAAGACAGACATTGAACTCCCACTGATAAGTTTTTAAGTCCCAGAAGTGAAGTTAGCTGTGAAAGTATAGGACTTGAAGCCAGTGCAGTAGGGTTGACTGTCACAATTTCTTGGTTTCCACTTTCTTTGTGTAATGAGTATAGTTTATTTAATATAAGAGCAAATTCATAGCCAAAAAGAAACAAGGAAGAAAGAAATGAAAATAAATGAAGAGAAAGCAAGACCCAGGAGTGAGGAGGAGGGAGGACTGGGGAGGTCCTCCTGGGAAATCCTGTGTTTCAGGTTCCTCTAGAAACTCCCCAGGCCGGTTTTTAAAACATCTTCCACTGTGGTCTGTCTTTATCTTTTGAGCCATATAGATGGGAGTGGTATTTCCATTTGGTTAAATGGTACTGGGTTCAAAAGCAAAATAACATACCCTGCCTCCCATCATCTGTGTCTCTCATAAGCATCAGATTCCAACAGACATGAGGTCAGCTGAGTGCGCAGCAGGACTGAACTATTCTGGCCTGTGGGGCTTCTCTGTTAAGTCCTGAGAAGTGGCTAAGCTAAGGTCAAAGTCCACATGAAAAGCACAGCACCAGTGGGCATGCAGTTTTCTTGGTAGACTATGTAAGTGAAGACCCTGGAAGAAAGGTTTTTGATGGTGCCCTTGAGGAAAGAGGACAGCAAGGTGTTTTGTTTTTTTCCTTGTGGTTGGGGCCATATTAATTTCTTAGGACCACAGTAACAAATGACCACAAACTAGGTAACTTACAACAGTAGAAATTAATGAATCTTGTCAAAATTCTGGAGGCCAGAAGTGGGAAATCAAAGTGTTGACAGGGCTGTGCTCCCTTGAAGGCTCCAGGGTAGAATCATTCTTGTCTCTTCCGGCTTCTGGTGGCTCCAGGCATTCCTTGGTTTGTGGCTTCTTCACTCCAGTCCCGGTGTGTTTTTGCATGACCTTCTCCTCTTCTGTGTGTCTCTTCTCTAAGTGTCTCTTCTAAGGACACTTGTCCTTAGAAGATTTAGGGCCTACCGAGATAATCCAGGATGACCCCCATCTTGAGATCTTTAAATTAATTACACCTACAAAGACTCTTTTTCTATATAAGGTCTCATATACAGGTTTCTGTGCTTAGGACATGGACTTTTCTTTTGCAGAAGCACCATTTAACCTACCAGCGTGCTGAAGAAGACAGGATATTGGGAGCAAAGGTTTTTGTTTTGTTTTCCTGATTGGGAGAGAAGGAAGCAAAACACCGTGGAGAATGGTATGACTAAATCCCTCACCTGGCCCCTGCACTGTTGCTGCCACCCTGGGGAAGTTCTTAGCTGGAAATGCCAGCTCCACAGGGCAGGACTGGAATGGCCCGACTGGGCTGGCTTCGTGAGAGAGTTTACTAGACGACTCCTTCCCACTATTACACCTGTCCCTGCGTGACTCCGCGTCTGCCTTTCTTCCAGGATTCATTCCTCTTCCCTTTTTCCTTCCTTGCCTTTGTTTTCAGCCTGTTTTCTCGCCAGTATTTTATGTCTCTTTGGTATTTCTCTTTCCTCATCATGGATAGTACATGACACAGAAGTAGGCATTTTAGTAATTTTAACCTTTATTAACGATTTCTTTGTTGCTTGTCTTCTGAGCTGACTCATCTGATAATGGTACTCAAAAGGAAAACTATTTCCACTACTCACATTTCTGACACCAAATCTGAGTTTTTTTCCACACTAACAACCAGTTCTTTAACTTCCTAGACACCGTCTGGGTGTCCTGCTATTCAAAGTAATTCTGACACTATTTGGAGTTAGCTTCAGATTCTACAGTTTAAGGGCTCAGTCCCCACTGAAGTGACTGCCCCCACTTCAGATGCCAGTTGCAAGTCTCAGTCCTCTGGTACCAACTAGGCTACAAACTGGGGGTTCCCATGACCCCTTCCTCCTGTTTGATCATTCACAACAGTGGCTCACACCACTCAGGGAAATAATTTATCAGTTTACTGAAAAGGATACAATTGAACAACCAGATGAAGAGCTTACGTAGGACGAGAGATAGGGGAAGGGGCACGGAGCTTCCTTCCCCTCTCTGGGCATGCCGCCCTCCACATACAAGGTACCTCCATATACTGAGCTGTCTAGAAGCTCTTTAAACCCCCTTGTTTATGGTTTTTATGGAAGCTTTATTACATAGGTATGATTGGTTAAATCATTGGCCCTTGTTGATTAGTTCCATCTCTAGCTCTTTCCCCTCCTCAGAGGCTAGGGGTAAGATTTAAGGTTCTAACCCTCTAATCACATGTTGAGTTCCCTGCCAGTCAGCTCCCATTCAGAAGCTACCCAGGAAGCCCAGACATTAGCCATTTCATTCACTTACAAAAAGACACTCTTCGCATTCTGGAAATTTCAAGAGTTTTAGAAGCTTTTGTGTTAGGAAACAGGGACTAAGACCAAATGTTAACAAAAGATGCTCCTATCACCCCTACTACTCAGGAAACTACTACAAGAGTTTTAGGTGCTCTGTGTCAGGAATCAGGGGCAGAGACCAAATATATATTTCTTATTGTGTTGTGGTGCTGTAGCTTGGAAGTGATTTCTCGTCTTCCTGGGGTCTTGATCATTGGCCTCAAGATTAGGGGTGTGATTCTAGGAGCTGTTGGGATTGCACAAAGCCTGTGCCTTCAGATGCTTGCATCTCATCTTCCTTGACGAGATGTCTGTCTTAAAGTGGGCCTTTGGACTGGGAGGTGATGGGCCTCCTGAGACCTTGAATTACCCACTCACCCTGAATTTTCCTGGTCTCCCCAGATCAAGAGCTGAGGCCATTTCACATGGCTAAATTGCTTTGTTAAAATGCCGATTTCTTCTAAGGTCACAGACACTTCTAAAGGTTCAGAAGCCTCATCAACACTTCTCCAGATAATACTTTAGTAGAGTACACAGAGCCTTTGAAGGCTTTGACTAACTGGGAGATTGTCATTGACTTGCTTTCTATAAACTGGTTCATGTCTTCCATCTTGGTATGAATGTACCAGTTTTTCATTTTCCAAGAAATGGCCTGCCTCCTTAGATAACATTGAGACTTCCTTGATAAAACAGACAGCACATGGTTTAGAGTCGAATGGTCAAGGGGGCAAGGGCCATAGAGAATATACTAGAAAGAACTTTTATCATAAAATATCAAACAATGTGAAAACATTCTTCCCCTAGATAATGATTCAGAAATACAACTGTTTTCATTTTCTGGTGAAATGCCTAGAGCCAGCTGTGCCATTCTCATAGTCATCTTCATAATAGTAAGAGCTGACTTTTAGTGCTTATGGAGCAAGTGCCTGTTGCAATTATCTCATTTATCTCCACAGCCCTATTGTTACCTCATTTGACTTCTGAGAAAGTTTAAACTTTGTGGCAAGACAACTTGCCATAAAGTTGTCTACTAGGAGGTAGAAGGACTGCTGACTCTAAACCCAAGCCCTTTTTTAAAAGTTGTGGTAAAATACATAATATAAAATGGATCATTTTAATCATTTCTTAGTGTGCAGTTCTGCAGCATTAAATACATTCACATTATTGTGCACTCATGACCCACCATCCCTCTCCAGGACTTTTTCACCATCCCAACTGAAACTCTATACCCATTAAACACTAACTCCCCATTCCCCTTCTCCTGCCAGCCCCTGGCAGCCACGATTCTACTTTCTGTCCCTATGAATTTGCCTACTCTAGATACCTCATCTAAAATGGAATCATAGAGTATTTCGCCTTTCATGAGTGACTTATTTCACTTACTATAGTGTCTTCAAAGTTCATCTATGTTATAGTGAATGTCAAAATGTTCTTCCCTTTTAAGGCTGAATAATATTCCATTGCATGTTTATACCACAATTTCCTTATCCATTCATCTATTGATGGATGCCTGGATTACTTCTACCTTCTGGCTATTGTGAGAAATGTTGCTCTAAGCATGGGCATAAGTATATCTCTTCAAGACCCTGCATTCAGTTCTTTTGAGTATTGTATTGGGGTTCTCCAGAGGGACAGAACCAATAAGGTGTATATGTACATAAAGGGAAGTGTATAAGGGAGAATTGGCTCATACAATTATAAGGCAAAGTCCCATGATAGGCCATCTGCAAGCTCGGGGAGAGAGAAGCCAATAGTGGCTCAGTCCAAGCCCGAAAGCCTGAAAACCAGGGAAGTTGACAATGCAGCCCCCAGTCTGAGGCCAAAGGCCTAAAAGCCCCTGGGGAGCCACTGGTGCAAGTCCCAAAGTCCAAAAGCGGAAGAATCTGGAGTCTGATGCCCAAGGGCAGGAGGAGAGGGAGCAAAGTGGCCTGCATGGGAAAAGAGAGAGAGTGCCAGAAGACTCCCCAAGCTGTTTATTCCCCTTCTTCTGCCTGATTTGTTCTAATCACGCTGGCAGCCAGTTGGATGGTGCCCACTCACATTGAGGCTGGGTCTTCCCCTCATAGTCTACCAACTCAAATGTCAATCTCTGGCAACACCCTCATAGACACACCCAGAAATAGTGCTTCACTGGCCATCTAGGCATCCCTTAATTCAGTCAAGTTGATACCTAATATTAACCACAACAAGTAAATACCCAGAAATGGAACTGCTGGATCATAAGGTAATTCAGTGCTCAGTTTTTTTAGGAATTGGCATACCATTTTCCACAGCAGCTGCACCATATTACATTCCCATCAGCAATGCATAAGGGTTCCAATTATTCCACATCCTCACCAAAACTTGTTATTTTCTGCTGGTTTTTTTTTTTTTAATAATAGCCATCCTAGTGGGTTTGAAGTGATAGTCTCATTGTTGTTTGATTTACATTTCCCTAATGACTAATAATGTTGAGCATCTTCTCCTATGCTTATTAGCAATTTGTATATCTCATTTGTATATCTTATATGGAGAAATGTCTATTAATAGTCCATTGTTCATTTTTCTAATAGGGCTGTTATTGAATTTTAGGAATTTTTAGCATTTTCTGGATGTTAACTCCTTATCAGATGTATGATTTATAAATACAGTATTTTCTTCCATTTCATGGATTGCCTTTGTACTCTTTTGCTAGTTGTCCTTTGATACTCAAAAGTATTTAATTTTTGCTATAGTTTCATTTGCATATTTTTGCATTTGTTGCCTGTGCTTTGGTATCCTATCCAAGAAGTCATTGCCAAATTCAGTGTCATGAAGATTTTCCCATATGTTTTCTTCTGAGGGTTTTGTAGTTTTAGCTTTTATGTTTACATATTTGATACATTTTGAGTGAATTTTTGTATAGTCATAAGGTAAGAAGGGGTCCTCCTTTTTTCGCATGTGGTATCCAGTTTTCCCAGCTCCATTTATTGAAGAGATTATTGTTTCCCCCCGAATGGTCTTGGCACCTTTGCTGAAAAACCATTCGACAATATATGTGAGGGTGTATTTCTGAGTTCTCTATTTTATTCTATGTCTGTCTTTATGCCAGTACCACACTGTTTTGATTACTGTAGTTTTGTGGTAAGTTTTGAAATCAGATTTTGAAATCAAAATCACCTTCTGATTTTGTTCTTTTCCTAATTGTTTTGGTTATTCAGAGTCCCTTGAGATTTCATATGGATTTTAGGTTGGATTTTTTATTTTACTGGGATTTTATTTTGTTTTGAGATTGAGTCTCACTCTGTCACCCAGAATGGGGTGTTGTGGCATGATCTTGGCTAACTGCAACCTCCACCTCCCAGGTTCAGGTGATTCTCCCACCTCAGCCTCCTGAGTAGCTAGGACAACAGGCACCCGCCACCATGCCCAGCTATGGGGTTTCACTATGTTGGCCAGGCTGGTCTTGAACTCTAACCTCAAGTGATCCATCTGCCTTGGCCTTCCAAAGTGCTGGGGTTATAGACATGAGCCACTGTGCCTGGCCTGTTTTATTGGGATGACATTGAATTTGTAGATTGCTTTGGGAAGTATTGCTATCCTAACAATAAGTCTTCCATTCCACATACACACAGGATGTTTCCTTTTATGTGTGTCTTCTCTAATTTCTATCAGCATTGTTTTGTCATTTTCAGTGCACATGTCTTTCATCTCCTTAAATAAGTTTATTCTTGATTATTTTATTGTTTTTGATGCTGTTGTAAATGAAATGGATTAATTTCCCTTTCATCTTGTTCATTGTCAGTGTATAAAAATGTAACTGATTTTTGTGTGTTGATTTTGTATCCTGCAACTTTGCTGAATTTATTATTTCTAAGAGGGTTATTTGCTAAGCTCAAGCTTTTAATTTGCCACGCTTTTTCTCTGTCCTGTACTGTTAAAATTAATCTCTACCTCATTCTTATCTTCTGAGTTCTTGAGGAATTTGTTTTGCTTTTCCATTTTGATTGTATAGTCTTCAATTTACTGTTCCTTCCTTCCATTACTATTTAAATCAGCATTCAATGTTTTAATTTCCATTCAGTCTTTTCTATTTCAGAAATCCCTTTTTAAAAACGACTTACTTAAGTATCATAGTTATACTGACTCCTTAAATCTTATTCTGAACATAGTTTTACAGCCATCACCATAATCTCATGGGAGATGAATTCTTAGAGAGATAATTGCGAGTCTCTGTCTTCTTCATATTCAAATGAAGGAACAAGGGGAAATTTTAGGTTGGCTGAATTTACACTGACTGCCAGTGCCAGACCCAGCCCTTCAGTGCTACTCCCTCTGCCAAGCTTTTGGCCTGGGCAAGGAGCTGGGTGGGTGAATGTCTGCTCAAGGATCTGAGGAAGGCTGTTGGTGTGGGCTTTGCCTTGTGTTATAGCTCTGTGCCTGCTGCCCTAGTCTTCTTATGTGTCCTGCAGGTGCTGCCTGCATTTATTGCCAGGATACATTGCTTCTTAGATAGCTAGCTGGGCCTTCTTTGGTCCTGCTCCATCTTGACTATATCTAGCAGATATTCCTCAAAATTCTAGGCAGGTGGGATGGCATCCTTCCTGGTTTCCAACTCAAATGCAGGTTTTTCTCTATTTTTGTTTTTCTAGAGTTTATTTTAAAAGGACCTGGGGGCAGGAGACATCTGTTCCCCTGTTGCCATTGTACCAAAATGTCCTTTATGACAGTTCTTTGGACCAACTCCACCTGATGAGATTACCAGGCTCCTCCCCCTCCCTGCTGTAGCACATGTGACTGCTCACAGCAAGCTGAGTGGTCATGGCTGATCTCTAGTCTGCCCACATCCTGGATGATCCAACCACTGGCCTGATTGATTGGGCCAGAGAAGAGAGAGCTTTTCCTGTATTTTCATGATTCAAGGAAAAATCAATTTTAAAAAATTACTGAGTTAAAAATAGGTTGGCTTATTATACTTGTAATCTAGAAGGCTTTGATGATATATTCCCACCTCTTGATGGCTGTGTTTAATAGATTTTGCATCCTGGTAGCTAGCAGTAGTTGTTATCTGTATTTGATAAGTTATTTTATTCCAGAGTACCATTTTGGGGGCTTGTGGGAGTCAGAGAGAGTAACCAAATACTTATGGTAACGAAAGGTAGAAGAGATAAAGCGTTAAAGCATCATCAGAAATCAAGGCACAGTCTTTCCTGTTTCTTGCAAGGCCATACAATGACTCCTCCTCCTATCTCTACCTTACTGAGCTCATTTTCTAGTAGTCACCTGCTGTACCCTTGTTTTTAGTCCATGAGTATGCCAGGTGTGCTCCTGCCTGTCCCTCCCTCTCCCTGGAGCACTCTTCCTCCAAATAGCCCCATGCTATGCCTTCTCATCTCCTTCACGATTTTGTTTATATGCCACCTTCTCAGGGAACCCTTTTCTGACCCTTGATTTAAAATTCTTCACCCTCTTTTCCCACTTAAGACTCCTTGTCAAACCTTCTTGCTTCATTTTTCTCCACAGCACTTATCACTGTTTTTTTTGAGACAAGGCTGGAGTGCAGTGGTGCGATCTCAGCTCACTGCAACCTTTGCCTCTTGGGCTCAAGCCATCCTCCCACCTCAGCTTCCCAAGTAGCTGGGACTACAGGCGCACACCACCATGCCTGGGTATTTTTTTGTAATTTTTGTAGAGATAGGATTTCGCCTGATTGGCCAGGCTGATTGATCTTGAACTTGTGAGTTCAAGCATTCCTCCCACTTAGGTCTCCCAGAGTGTTGGGATTATAGCTGTGAGCCACCACACCCAGCCTCTAACCTACTTTTAAATTAATGTATTTATTTTATGGCCTGTCTTCCTGCTTGAGTGCAAGCTCCTTGAGGGCAGAGATTTGTGTCAGTTTTGTTTAGTGCTGTATCCCAGCGGCTAGAGAGGTGCTTGACATGCAGTAGTCACTTTGTAAGCAATATTGAATGATCAATGATTGGTGCCTTCTAGTGTCCTTCCACGGCAGCAGGATGACGTATGTCTGTTCCAGATCACTGAGTCTTAAAATGTTTTTAAGTGACCTGCAGATTTTTATCATTCATTCATTCATTCATTCATTCAAGAAGTTGCTGTGTGTATCCTCAGTGAGCCAGACATTGAGGTACTAGTCTATAAGTCTCATCAGGACGTATTTATCTTTGCATGTCCAGCACTAAGTGCAGTGTGTGACAGATAGTACAAGAGAAGGATTTGTGAAAGTCTGGAATCAAACTGCTGAGATCTTGTGAAGACAAAAGTGAATGATATACATCC
The DNA here is from genome assembly GCF_009761245.1 of Sapajus apella. Taxonomy (NCBI): domain Eukaryota; kingdom Metazoa; phylum Chordata; class Mammalia; order Primates; family Cebidae; genus Sapajus; species Sapajus apella. The sequence continues at coordinate 4,018,511 of NW_022436966.1, forward strand.
CTATGTTCAATTGGATCATGCTCAAGTGGGGAAGACATGGACAGACAATAATCTTGTGACTCAAGTGCTATAAGAGAGGGATTACAGAGATAGGAAAAAACAGTTGCTTGAGGGATGGTAGAGATCAGGAAGCAGCTGTTTGTAAATGTGACGTTTATGCTTAGCCTTAAAGATGGTTCTTCTGAGTGAAAAGCAAGGAGAGAGATTAGGCATAGGAACGTGAGGAAAGATAATAAAGGCAGGAAAGTGCAAAGCGTGTTCCTAGGACAGCGAGTTGTCCTGTGTGGCTGGAATAATGAGTTCATAGGGGTGGAGGGGAGGAATGATCTGAACAGTAGCTCTTGATCACATCCTGAAGGCCTTGAATGCCACAGATGAGGTCTGTGAACTTTCTTCTGTAGGCAGTGGGACACTGATAAAAGTGTCTGCCGAAAAGATGGAAAACATATTAGTGGTTGGCAGGAATTAGGGGCAGAGTGGGAGGGGGGGAAGGTAGGGGAAGAGAATGACTGTAAAGAAGCAGCATAAGGGTCCTTTGTGATGATGGAAAGTTCTGTAGCTTGACTGTGGTTGTGGTTACACAAAGCTTTTGTGGTTACACAAAATTTATAACGTGTGGTTACACGTTATAAATTTACATACAACTACACATACATATGCATATGAGTGCACATAAAACTGGTATAAAACATCCTCAGCATGTTTTTAAAGTCTCTGCCTCAGCCTGGAGGTAAATAAGTAAATAAGGTCTATGGATTATGTCAATATCAGTTTCCTGGTTTTGACATCGTACCCTAGTTATGTCAGATGTCACCATTGGGGGAAACTGGATGAAGGGTACATGGGTCTTCTCTGCACTGTTTTCACAACTTCCTGTGAATCTATACTTCATTCAAAATAAAAAGTTAGAAACAAATGCATAAGAAGGAAAAGGCAGAGCAAAGAGAATGGTTAGAGTTTTCACTAATTTAACACTATATCATTGTGAAATGCTATGTTCAAATACCATGTAAGATGCTTAAGAAGCATCTTTTTCAGAAGTTACAAAACACGGTGCTTACCCTTGAGAAATTTGTTGTTGAATGGAGGTGGGATGGCATCTGTTTCAACATACTGTACTTCAACAATTTGCGTAGTGATCATTCTGTGTGCTGGCTTTTAATAGTAAAGGTAGGTACACAGCAATGTGAGAGGAAGGAAAAGGGGGACAAACTGCTGGGGTGGGGAAGGCTTCATAGTGACACAAGGACTGGGCTGACTCCTAGGGAAGAGTGGGAGTTTGTTTGGCGCATGCTGGGGCTCTGTAAAAGCCCAGGTGAGACATAAGGCTGAAATTAGTGGTAGGAGGAATTGAGAGTAGGGAATGGATTCAAGAGCATTTTGGAGAAGCATTGATGCAAATGCTGAAGGAAGAGTGTCAGGTGACTGAAGTTTTCAGCTTGACTGACTGAAAGCATGGTGACTCTATTAGCCAAAATTTAGAGTCTAGAAGGAGAAAGGTTTTGGCTAGGGTATGTTTAGTGTGAGGTGCCTGCGGGACTCTATGCAGAGAGGCAGGAGTGCAGTTGGGGGTGTGGTGGCACCTGGGAGAAGCAGCGCCAGAGCTAGAGATGTATTGGACCCTAAGGTGCAGCCCCACTGGACCGCTTGCCACTTCTCCAGTCATCTTCAACATGTTTTTAAAGTCTCTGCCTCAGCTTGGAGTGTCCCTCTCTTCCTTCTCCATCTGTTGAAATCCCACCCCAGTGTCAGCTCGCATGTTCCTTCAGTGTCTACTTCAGAATAGAGGTAATGGCTTTGAACCTTGCTAGCTTGGGGATTTTTTCCGCTGATACTATGGTGGGGCAAGAAGATAAGAGGTGAGTTAGCAGTGTGCATTTGGAGGCATTGAGCCCTAGAGGAGGAGAGGAACAGTTGGAGAAGAGAAGCAGCATGAAAGCAACGAGGCCACATGGAAGCTCCACTGCTCAGCCTCTGCAGAGCTGCCCACCCAGAATTAGACATGACCAGGAAAAGAAATAAGCCGTGAGCTAAATTGTAGAAGATCATGACAACATGAAAGATAAGCGTTCACTCTACCTCACCACAGAGTTCCATCTACTATGTAAAGCTGCCTGACATTGAATGGTGTCTGGGCAACCTAATTAATTTTTAATATTTGATTCTCTGGTGAGGTGGCTGGGCATTGAGGTGCATCAAAGGTAGCTTTTGTTATTATGAAGTTGGTCAAAATAATACCGGAGAGTCAGATTACTGCACCCTTAAGCTCTGATTGTTCTGAAGGGATGAGATCAGATTCTCTAACTAACCTGGTTTCAGAAGGATCTTTGCCTTTTGCAGGGAAAGTTATTTGGAACTGGAGGTGGGTATGCTTCCTCTTGGATTCTGTATCTCTTTTATTCAAAAATGCCTTATTTTCCAGCCACAGATAGAAAACAGCATCAGTGCATCAGGCTTCCAATTCTGTCTATGACTCAAATGATGTCTGACTTCTGAAAACCTGCCGCCAACTCCTGAAACACCAGAGAATTTAAACACAAATGTTCTCTAAATAATATGCGTCTTACATTATGTAGAGTCTCCAAAGCAGATGATGATGATGATTTTAATTCTGCACAGTATCTCCTTAATTCTCTAATTTCCCCATCTTTTAAATTGTATACCTAAATGTTCTCTCTTAAAATCTTATTATTTTTTTTAACCCTCTTATCTTTCTAAACAGAGCCCTTTATAGCTGAGGATGGATAGTGTCTGAGTGGTGAGAACCTACATGTGAGGAGAGCTGCTCTGAAGTGACTCACATGTGGATTTTCAACCTTCTGGAGTGATGGCTGGTTAGGCAGGAGGGGGAAGATCGTGGAAAGGGAGGCGATAGCGTGGACTCCATTTTATCAGTAGTACGCTCTATGAGAGTCCTCAAGCTAACAGAGGAATTGATGGAGGCAGGGCCTACCTTTTGTTGTCAGAATAGAGTTCTCTCTCTCTCTCCTCTGTTTCTTGCTTCGTGGCCCATGATCTACCTACCTATAAAGATGCTTTCACAAGCTGGAAAGACCCCACACTGACATGGACTGTGAGGAAACTCTATTCTACCCACTTCTGCCTTACTTGGAAATTTTTACAATAATCGTGGTTACTTCTATAATCAGAAGAGTTACAAATAGTCCCCTGGAAAAATAACATTTAAAAATCAGGAAAAGAATGTTTAAATATTGAAAATACCTCTTTATTGAATTTCTAAGTCTGTTTTGACTTCCATAGGTGATAAATTATTTTAATGAATTTCTTGATATGTGTCCATCCCTCCATCCATTCACTCTTACTTGTTTGAACCAACCTGATTTTGCCATGGTGTCTTAATAATATGCTGCCTGGTTCAATTTACTAGTAATTTGTAAATGGGATAATACATAGTTTTGTTTTCTCCTGTACTGAATGCCAGAGTTTTGGTATTAGGGCTGTACTTAACTTGCTCTGTAAAATAAATGAGGAAGCCTTTCATGTTTTTCTGTTGCTGTTTAAAAATTTGAAATAATAAATATCATCATGTTTTGGTGAGCTTATTTTGTGTGAGGCACAATGATTGGAACCCAGATCTGCATAGGTCTGAAGTCTTTGCTCATCCCATTTGTCACTGCAGCCCGCGTCAAAGAAGGAAGGCCAGCCTTGGAACCCTGAGTCTCTGTGGTCAGGAGTACCTCAGGGGGCTGGACTTTTCACTCATCTTGTCCTTTTTTTCCCTTAATTAAAAATTTCATTTTGAAATAATTTCAGTTACATAAACAGTAGAAAAGTGATACAAAAGATTCCCATATACTCCTCACCCAGATTCACCAATGGTTAATATTTTGCTACATTTGTTTTATCATTTTATCTTTATTAGCTTATATTTCTGAGTTATTTGAAAGTCAGCCACATAATATATAATAGCCCTTTACAATTACATATAGTATATAATATAAATATTTTAGTGTATATTTCATTAAAAAAACAAAAAAACAAAGCATAGATATCACAATCAGGATATTAACTTTGATATAGACTGTTATCTGATCTGTTTATTCAAATTTTACTGATTGTCCCAGTCATGCCCGTTATAGCAAAAGAAAAACGTTTTCCCCCAGTCCACATTTAATCTAGGATCAAACATTGTATTTAGTTGTTATGTCTTTTAAATCTCTTTTAATCTGGAACAGCTCCTTAACCTTACGTTGTCTTTCATGACCTTGATATTTTTAGAGTACAGGCCAGTTAACAGAACTGTAGGATGTTCCTTCCTTTGAGTGAGTTTGTTGTTCCCTGTGCTTAGATATAAGGTATGTGTTTTTGGCCGGGATATGACAATGATGTATCTTTCTTGGTGCATCATAGCAACAGGTACCTGACGCCTGCTTGTCCCATCACTGATAACCAACCTAAATCACCTAGTTAACTGGTATCTGCCAGGCTTCTCTACTGTCAAGTTACTATTTTTCACTTTGTAATTGTAAGTATTTTGTGGGGTGATACTTTGTATATAAATCCTTTTCCTTATCAAAGTTTAATTTACTAACGTTAGTATCTATCCTGTCTTTTGAAGCAACAAGGTCGGTTGTACAAAGTGAATGCAGACTCTACCCCTTGGAGCTAAAATAAAGCCAAGAGAAAGTGAGCCATTCAGCCCACTTAGGCAGAGAAGCCACTTTTTTTTTTTTTTTCAACTCACTGCCTATGGTCTTTGAGTTTTGTCTTTGCACAGGTTAATTGAAATTTAGTCTTAACTCTTGCAAATAGTGATTGCCTGTAGCTTGTAACGTTTGGGCTCCTATTTAGTCACCCAGGGCCCAAGATAGGTCTAACCAGTTTATTCTGGTCATAAGTGCCCCTTGGGGCTTTGGCCTATGGCTCTGTTCTATCTTTGGCTCTTTGATCCTTTTTCTTTGCTTCTAAGATGCTGTCAGTTGGAGCCTTAGTAAATTGTCTCTGTGCTGAATCACCTATAAACAAGCTTCTGGCTACAGACTCATCAGACAACTCTCCACTGAGCTCAGTTACACAGCCTATGCTATCTATGCTAAGGCTGCAGTTGTATGAGTCACACGAGTAGTTTTTAAAATGTCAGAGAGTCCAGAACTGTGTATAATATGAAGAAATATTAAAAACACCCAGTGGTATACTCGGGCATACCTTAGCTATTGCGGGTTCTGTTCCAGACCACTGCAATAAAGCAAATATCGCAGTAAATTGAGTCACACAATTTTCTGGTTTCCCAGTGCATATAAAAGTTATGTTGGGCTAGGCGCGGTGACTCACACCTGTAATGCCAGCACTTTGGGAGGCCTAGGCGAGCAGATCAAGGTCAGGAGTTTGAGATCAGCCTGACCAACATGGTGAAACCCTGTCTCTACTAAAAATACAAAAATTAGCCAGGCATGGTGACGGGCACCTATAATCTCAGCTATTTGGGAGGCTGAGGCAGGAGAATCCAGGAGATGGAGGTTGCAGTGAGCTGAGGCCGTGCCACTGCATTCCAACCTGGGTGACAGAGCTAGACTCTAATCTCAAAAAAAAAAAAAAAGTTATATTTACACTATACTATTGTCTACTAAGTATGTTAAGGCTACTAAGTGTTGAGTCTAAAAAATTACATACCTGAATTTAAAACTACTTTGTTGCTAAATAGGCTAACAATCATCTGAGTCATAACAATCAGTGAGTCATAATCTTTTTGCTGGTGGAAGGTCTTGTCTCAATGTTGATAATTGCTGACTGACCAGGGTAGTAGTTGCTGAAAGTTGGAGTGACTGTGGCAATTTCTTAAAATAAGACAATGGAGTTTTCCACAGCCATTAACTCTTCCTCTCATGAAGAAGGGGAAGAGTTGTCTGGAGTATGTGATGCTGTTTGATAGCATTTTGCCCACAGTAGAGCTTCTTTAAAACTGGAATCATCCCTTCCAAACCCTGCTGCTGCTTTATCAGCTAAGTTGATGTAATTCTAAATCCTTTGTTGTCATTTCTACAATGTTCACAGCATCTTCACTGGGAGTAGATTTCATCTCAAGAAACCACTTTTTTTGACCATCCATAAGAAGCCACTTCTATCTGTTTAAATTTGATCATGAGATTGCGACAATTCAGTCACATCTGCAGGCTCCATTTCTAATTCTAGTTCTCTTGTTATTTTCACCACATCTGTAGTTGTTGCTTCCTCTATTGAAGACTTGAACCCCTCAAAGTCATCCATGAGAGTTGGGATCAACTTCTTCCAAATCCGGTTAATGTTGGTATTTTGACTTCCATGAATCACAATTTTTTTTTCCTTTTTTCCTCTTTATTCATAAACTGATTGTTATATGCAGAAAAACTTGGGACAGATTAAGAATGCAACTTGGATCTTCAGTCTTCTCTTTTCAACTCCATTCTGGAATATTCATAATATTCTGGCCATTGGGTTCTCTCCTTTCGTTTTTGTTTTCAAAGTCCTTTCTAAAAGGAAACACACTGCCTTGCATTCTATATAATTCCTAATTTCCAGGTGGAAAAATGGGACAGTGACATCTAAAAACACTGGGGAGGCTAGACAAAATGGCTCATGCCTGTAATCCTAGCATTTGGGAAGCCAAGGAGGGAGAATCCCTTGAGCCCAGGAGTTAAAGACCAGCGTGGACCACATAGTGAGACTCTGTCTTGATAAAAAATTTTTAAAAAATTAGCTGGATGTGCTGGCACATACTTACAGTTCCAGCTATTCAGGAGGCTGCGGTGGGAGGACCAATTGCGCCTGGAATGTCAAGGCTGCAGTGAGCCGTGATGATACCACTGCACTTCAGCCTCGGTGACAGTGAGACCCTGTTTCAAAACAGCTGCCAAAAAAACCCACGCACACATTGTGGACTATATTTTTTAAAAGCAAGACAATAATTGAGGCTTTTCTTGCTTTAATTCTTCTCTATATTACCACAGTAAAATGTTTAACAAAGTCCAAGAGATTACTGATACACAGTAACCTATGACTTTATATTAATGGGGCTATCAATAAGAACCTGATGAGTGAAATAGCTGGAAAAGTATCAAATGTAGAGTGATTTGCTATTCTATTTATGTAGTATTGAAACTGTCATAACATTTGCAGACCCAGAAAATTTGAGGTAATACTGAATAATAATTGATAACTCTGAAGTACTGCAACATCATGAAAGACCTTCTAAATGACCAAAAACAGATGGAATTTTGTTTGGTATAACTTCAGTGATTTTTTTTTTTTACACAGAACTATGTATATTTTTAAATTGATAATCCACATAAGTTATACACAAAACCTTTAAGTGACTAGATTGTTAATAAAACTCTGCATTGCTTTCTTCTTATGGACTAATGAGCTTATAATTCACTGTCATTCTTTTAAGCAATTTTAGTCTATAGACATGTTCAAATTGTTTGGTCTTATTAGTTTCATTAGCAAAAACCTCCAATTCCTTTATATTTAATTCTTTTCAATATCATCTTTAAAGGGCCTGACTCGAATTTTGTCAAAATAAATCACAAAATTAATCCTCCAGTTTCTAGTCTGTGAGTTTCAATTCAGTGTAAGCTAGTGCATGGACCTCCCCATGAATTTTCCACAGTACCAACTTTAACACTTTCCACAAAGTGTCATGTCCTTCTCTTCTCTAGGCTTTTGGTAGAAGTGAATAATGGCATGTGGCATTCCTTAGCATAATCTACCAAAAAGTGATGATCTCCTTAAAAGAAAAGCCATGGGCTGCAATCACACATCTGAGTTGACAGACATCCAAGTCAATTCAACATAAAAAGAAAAGGGTGGGACGCAGTGGCTCACTCCTATAAGTCCAGCACTTTGGGAGGCTGAGGCAAGTGGATCACTTGAGCTCAGGAGTGCGAGACCAGTCTGAGCAACATAGCTCAGGACCCTTGTCTCTACAAAAAATATAAAAATTAGCTGGGTGTGGTGGTGTGCGCCTGTAGTCCCAGCTACTTGGGAGGCTGAGGTGGCAGGATCACTTGAACCCAGGAGGCAGATGTTTCAGTGAGCCAAAGTCGCACCACTGTACTCCAGTCTGGGCACTAGAGTGAGAACTTGTCTTCCAAAAAAGAAAAGAAAAGGTTTGTGTCTTCTGGAGTATGAGTATACACTTTTAAGAAATTCAAACAGATCCCAACATAAACATCTTCAAACTTAATGGGTTTTACATGACTCGTCATTTATAGATCCTTATACCAACCCTCTGGACATTATATAACCCAACACTCTGCAGTATGGAGGGAACACCTGGTTCCTTCTGGTATAAAATATGAGGTTTTTGGTGAAATCCTCTGTAGGAATAATTATCACTTAGAGGATAACCTGTGAAAAACTTCTCTGGTTTCAGTTTAAAAGACACTTTACTAAATTTCCAGTATTGATGGAAACATCAGTGTCTGTATTCATGATGTACTTGGCATTGGGGCAAAGCTGAGTTACCCACCTGAATGCCATAATAATTTTCAAGGTCAGGTTATTATGTGTATCCAAAACATCTCATTGGATTATGTCACCATAAAGAAGGTATTCACCCTCTAAGCACAGTGCTAACATTTTGTCTTCCCTTTTAGACATAATGAAAGAATCTCATATCTCCACCAACACTTTTTTTTCATCCCAAGTAGCTCCAGTGGCCTGTCTGGCTTTCACATTTGAGGGGTGGGAGGTTACGGGGATGACGAGAAATGGCTGGTTGGTTAGTTGGTTGTTTTTGAGACAGGACTTCACTCTGTCACCTGGACTGGAGTGCAGTGGCATGATCATGGCTCACTGCAGCCTTGACCTTCTGGACTCAAGTGATCCTCATACCTCAGCCTCCCCAGTAGCTGGGACTACTGGTGCATGCCATCATCCCTGGCTAGTTAAAAAAATTTTAATATTTTTTGGTAGAGATGCAGTCTCCCTGTGTTGCCCAGACTGGTCTTGAACTCCTGAGCTCTAGTGGTCCTCCTGCCTTAGCCTCCCACAGTGTTGGGATTACAGGCATGAGCCATCCCACTGGGCCTGGAAATGGGTTTTGATGAAAGCAGTTTGAATGCTCTCCAAGTGTGAAGTGAAGGCCTTGTCTCTAAATTGTCTCATACTCCAGAACCACATCCAGTTTACACGTTCTGTCACATTGTAGTGGGGAAGGCTGAGGTACCACATCACAAGGAAACTCAGGAGCAATAGCAGCGAGACTCCGTGTAAGGGATCCAGTGACATCCTACTTGGAAGGGCTGTCCAGGAAGCTGGGGTTGTCCAGAGAGTCGGGGCCATCCATAGCAGCCCAGAAGCATGCGAGCTGCAAGTTCTTCCTCTTGATTAATTTCTTGTCAATGAAAAGACTTTCAGTTTCACCACCTGAGCATTTAGGAATATGTAGTCTTCAAAAATAATGCTACCAAAAAAACAGAGAATTTCAGATTGCCTTAAAATTCTGCCATATACTGCTTATAAAACACATACCTGTACAATTTCAGATGAGATTAAGGCACTAGCTAAAGTTTTTTGTTTTCTGTATTCCATGCTTTAAGTAAAACACTCAGATTTGCAGTGAACACTATGAAAACAGAAAAAAAAAAAAAGACATGGTTTGATAATGTCTCTTATGGTAGCTTTTCCTAACAAAATAGCCACCTCCTATGCACAGGCACTGGTAACACCCTCACCTGCTGCTCCCCCACCACCACAGCAAAAACTCCCAGCCACCTCTGGGGGCGACAGAAGGCAGTGCACCCTGGGACAGGGCAAGGTGGCCAACATGCGGCTTTAGCCTGGGCTCACCACCGTGTACCCCAGCACTCTTCCGTATCACCCATGGCCCCACTGGGCCCTTTCTCCAGCACTCACCTGAGCAGGGAACCTGTAGTCGCAGAGGCCCACTCCCTAGGGCTTGGTGACTCGACTCCTGCCCTGCTCCGAGAGGCACGAATGGTCTTAATGATATCTAAGATGGTGAGTCCTTTCCAGAAGGTTTTAAATTTACTTTGCCCAGATCCACCAGAGGAATCTCTTATCTGTGGCAGCTATTGCCTTATGAAATGTATTTCTAAAATAATAATACTTAAAAGTCAAAATTGGCTGGGCATGGGGGCTCATGCCTCTAATCCCAGCACTTTGGAAGGCCGAGGCAGGTAGATCACCTGAAGTCAGGAGTTCGAGACCAGCTTGGCCAAGATGGTGAAACCCCATCTCTACTAAAAATACAAAATTAGCCTGGTGTCATGCCAGGCACCTGTAATTCCCAGCTACTGGAGAGACTGAGGCAGGGAGAATTGCTTGAACGTGGGTAGGCCGAGGTTGCAGTGAGCTGAGATTGTGCCACTGCCCTCCAGCCTGGGCAACAGAGTGAGACTCCATCTGAGAAAAAAAAAAAGTCATAGTTACTCCTTGATCCATGAGCTATGGAAGGTACCTTGTGTTAGCAGGCATGAAAACAATCTCCTTGTGCATCTCCCTCAGAGCTCTTGGATGACTAGGTGCATTGTTGAGAAGCAGTAATATTTTGCAAGGAATTTTTTTTTCCTGAGGTACAGTGGGTTTAAATTATTCAGTAAACCATTCTGTAAGCAGATGTGCTGTCATCCATGCCTTGTTGTTCCATTTATAGAGCACAGGTAGAATAGATTTAGCATAATACTTAAGTGCCGTAGGATTTTCAGACTGGCCAATGAGCGTTGGCTTTAACCTAAAGTCGCCAGCTGCATTAGTTCCTAACAAGAGAGTCAGCCTGACCTTCGCAGGTTTGAAGCCAGGCATTGACTTCTCCTCTCTAGCTATGAAAGTCTTAAGTGGCATCTTCTTCCAATATAAGGCTTTTCATCTCCACTGAGAATCTTTTGTTTAGTGAAGCCACCTTCATTAACGGTCTTATCTAGATCTTATGGATAACTTGCTACAATTACATTAGCACTTGCTGCCTCATGTTGCACTTTTATGTAATAGAGACAGCTTTTTGCCTTAAACCTCATGAACCAACCTCTGCTAGCTTCAAACTGTTCTTCTGGAGCTTTCTTACCTCCCTGGCTTTCATAGAATTGAAGAGATTAGTGCCTTGCTCTAAGCTTTGGCTTAGGGGAATGTTTTGGCTAGTTTGATCTTCTATCCAGCACACTAAAACTTTATTCATATCATTCTTGTAGCAATTTCCTTAGAGGCTGGCACGGTGGCTCACACCTGTAATCCCAGCACTTTGGGAGGCCAAGATGGGCAGATAACTTGAGGTTAGAAGTTCGAGACCAGCCTGGCCAACATGGTGAAACCCCGTCTCTACTAAAAATACAAAAACAATTAGCTAGGTGTGGTGGTGCGTGCCTGTAATCCCATCTACTCAGGAGGCTGAGGTGGGAGAATCACTTGAACCTGGGAGGCGGAGGTTGCAGTGAGCTGAGAGATCACACCAGTGCACTCCAGTCTGGGCAACAGAGTGAAACTCTGTCTCAAAAACACACAAGCAAACAAAAAACCAAATTTCCTTCAAGAATATTTTCTTTGTATTTACAACGTGGCTGTTTGGTACAAGAGAGCCTTGCTTTCAGCCTGTGGTAATTAGACATAGTAGTGTTCTATGTCTTCAGTAGTCACACTCCTGGCAGTAGTAACCATAAAAACATGGCTCTCTGCTGTGTGTTACCACATACCTCTGTTATGTTGTTAAGTATAATGCACTGAATTGTAAATCGTTTATTTTGAAATTCATTTATATAAACAAACACATAAATAAGTTCAAAGTTATCCACAATAACATGACTGTCCTTCAAATTTCAGTAAGTTTTCTTGAGTTGCAAAGAATGGTGTAGAAGTACAGCTCTTACCCTAAGGAGCTACACACAATCTTCAGGATCCTCCTACTTGAACTAGAACCCTTACGTGAGTGCCAGATGTCCATAGGCATATGTCTTATTTGTGAATGTCTTCAGATGTATGTGTTATGATGGAGAACAGCTGAATAACTGTGCTAAAACCTAGCTTTGAATTTAGAAATATACCACTGCCTCCTCTCCCCTTCCCAAAGAAAAATTTGGGGGCAGTAGAAATTGCTCACAAAAGGCCATTGCAACTTGTACCTTAGGAGAGACCCTGTACCCTCTCTCAGTCTTTTTATTCTTTCTCGTTTTTGTTAGTGAATTCTTATACTTTTGATTTACTATTGAATTAAAAGCAATAAATTAAAATGGAGAAGGACATCAACCTGACAATAGTGAACAATGTCAAGAGCCACCAAGATCAAAGACAGAAACGTTAAAGCTGGCAGAAGAGTTCAAAGGATTACAGTCTGGAATTGCCTAATGAGTGAGGGAAGTAGCATTGTACACTCTAGTAGCCTCTGAGGTATCCCAGCATTGAGTGAAAAACAGGTAATAAATGTTTGTGATGATTTCTCCAGTTAACTAGAAAAGGTGAATTTTATCCAGTATGCAGTTTGGAACATTGAGATGTAAACAGTATCTTATCTTGAAAACTTTTACTGCAACTAATTCACATTAATTGTAAATATTCAGAAACATGAAAGAAAAAAATATAAAACAGCTCATATCACCCATAGATTTAATTACTTATAGCACATTAGTATGGTATTTAGCTCTTCAGCCCTTTTCTATGTATAAAAGATAGTATATAATAAGATATATTTGCATATTATATAAAATACATGTTATATAATATATATACCAAATTTATGTGTGAGAACATGAAGCCTGCTTTTTTGTCTTTTAAAAAAAATTTAGTTGTGGTAAAAATATACAATAAAAAGTATGCCCTCTTAACCATTTTGTAAAGCCTGTTTTTTTTTTTTTTTTTTAACTCAATAATATGTTGTGAACATTTTCCCGTATCACTGAGTATAGATGTTTATTTTAAGGCTGCATGGATATACCATAATCTAGTTAATCAATTTCCTAGTGTTAAATATTTAGGTTTCCAATTTTGGTTATTAACACTGCATAAAGCATCTTTAAATATACATACTTCTACATTTCATCAGAGTCCCAAAATAATTGTTGGATCAATGGATGTCTACTTTCTGAATGCTTCCAATGTATATTATCAAAGCGCACTTCTATTTCACTATATTCTTGCCAATATTTGATGTTATAATTCTTTTAAATTAATGTTTATGTAATTTAACCTTTAATACAAAAAATGCAAACAGCAGTAGAAACTAAAGTCAGTGAGAAAATGCATTTCAGGGAATGTGATGCCTAAAATGATTCAGGCTTATAAACCAGCAAACCACTGGTTGTCTAAAAGAACTCAACATAGTAGCTGTTCAGTACACAGGCATGATGAGTCTCACTCACTTGTTCATGCAGCATACAAAATTCATGTAAGTCTTCATGAATGTGAAGAAATGCCTCATAATTTGAAAAAGAGATGTTAAATGAGTCCAGTTATTGTAAGCCAAATCTGTGAATCTCAGGGTAGAACTTTATTGAATTTTGTGTAATGTTTTTGATGTTGAAACTTTTCAGTTGCCCCTAATTGTGGGCTTTGTTTTATTTGCCACAGAGAAGTTTCAATTTTTAATGAGGGAGAAGTGAATCAAATTTTTGGTTACTCTTTTCATGTTATGTTTATAGAAAACCATCTCTCCTCCAAAGTTATAGTACAGTTGTAATTTTCTTTTAGTAGTTTTATAGTTTTATTTTTGATACTTTTTAAATCAGAAGTTGCAAACATTTTTATTGAATAAGCTGCTGTTGTGGGGAACTGTCCTGTGCATTATTAGGATGTTGGCATCCCTTGACCTTTACCCACTTGATGCCAGCAGCACCCCTTGTCTCCCCAGTTGTGACAACCAAAATGTCTCCAGATACTGCCAGTTGCCCTCTTTGTGCCAAAACTGCCCTCTCTTGAGAAGTAGTGGTATGGTAAACCTTAAAGTGGGTTGAGACAATACCCAATAAGAAACGCTATCAGGACAAGAGACCAGTCATTGACTGAGTGGAATACTCTGGTAGACCATTTCTTGAGAATTGTATTCTCAAGAAATGGATTCCAGACTGCAGCAAAAGATCTTGGTTCTGCTTTACTTTCTCATTTGCTCTTATTGACCTCTCTGTGGACTAGGAGAAACAGGAGAAGGTAACTGGGAGTTATTAATAAAAATGTTAGGGAAATTGTCAGCAGATGCCTTGGTGACATCCTGCTCCAACCTTCCAATCTGTCTGTGGTCTTTGTGGTTTGAAATATAGAACCAACTTTAACCCCTTTGTCTCCAGAATAAAGTGATTTATAAGTCTTTATGAAGACTTCATCCTGCAACAGTCTTATTTCTCTTTCCCTGATTTACCATGCAGGAATGATACTTCCATACCTTGGTGGCATATGGTAAATCTCTTGGGTAGGCTCACAGTGGTGTTGATCAGTACACCTTATTGGTTTCGACTGATCACCAGTTATTTCATGCTCCTGTTGAGCCTGGTAACATAGGTTGCTGAACTGGGCTTTATGTTCTCCTTTGCTGCTGTGACCTTTTGAATTGAGTTCTTTCTCCACTTTGCCTAAATCTCCATATTTTTAAAAGTCATCGAGAGTGACTGTGGTGACATTTATAATGTTAACTCCTTAACTGTAGATATCCTAACTACAGTTTAAATAAATGCTTCATACAATATGGACATACAAAATGGATTTGCCTTTTTGAAATAGTCTTACCAGTCTTTCAGAATTCATCTGAAATCTGTTCCCAAAAAACTTTCCCTACCAATTCCAGCTAATATTTATCTTTCCATAGTAGGTGCTTGATGTAGGCTTATATTTTTTCCTCAATGTCTCATTTCTTATTGCTCCAATAAAATTTGTGTTTTAGGGAGGTGGGAATGGAGATTGGAGGAGACAGTACATTTTGTTGCCATATTAAGTCTCTTGTGCTTTATTTCATTTGATCTTCCTATTAGGATATATATATAATTATTCCCATTTTACAACTGTGAAAATGGAGCTTTAGAGAAGTTTAGACTTTTCCAGTTAGTAGATGGTTAAGCCAAAGATAGTATGTATTTGATATTGGGATTCTTAACTAGAGAAATTGTGCAAATCTAAAAACGGTTTTTAATTTGCCCCTATATCTGCAATATGCAAAATCTTAGTGTTGCCAGTTAAAGTATTGAGACATCTAAGCCTGCTATATTAAGTAGGCTGTGTACAAGGTTAGTGGGGATGGCTTATGCTGAATCACTCTTGTCCTGGCTTTGTCCTCCAGGAAGGACAGGCACTGCGGAATGGCAGTCTGGGGGTGGTTGTACAGACTGATCAAAACAGTTTCTCTGTATAGCTTTCTTGGAATGTGTGCTCTCCTCTGTTCTCAGGCATCTTTGCTAACCAAAGCCCCCAGCGTCCTCTGCTTTAATCCTTAACATTTCTGCTGCAACGGAGAGAGCTTTGTGATAATACCAACGAAAACTGGGTGGTTTAGGGGCAGGCTCCAGTAGGCCTCTTTTTCATGTTTTTTATATGCACTGAAGTGACTAGGAAGTTAATGTGCCTTGTCTAGTGTGTGGAGACTGTAGAGAATGACATGATGTGCTCTGCTGGAGGAAGAGGATGGAGTCTTGTTTTAACCTGAGCTCATACAGCGGCAGTGAAGCTCCCAGCTTATCTTCCTGTCTGGCTTCCATTGCTGGATATCCCTAGTGAGAAGAGCCATTCAGAGGTTTTTCGACTTATTCCGTGTCTTGGCAAAGCTAGCTTCTGTGATTTTTTTTTTTTTTAAATCTGAACCAGTTGGACCATGTTCTCTTTTTGTCATCTTGCTTGGCTTTCTTCTGTGGAGATAAAATGGAGCTACCTTAAAACAAAGTAGGAGCTGCTCACTTCCCTGTGCCTGACTCCTACTCCAGGTGCTTTGTTATCTCTACCTGAACGCTCAAGGCAGGTCATGCCTAGGGATTGCTCTCTGCTTTCAGGACACTTCCATCAGCTTTTCAGACCCAACACCCCTTTACTTTCTTTGAGTTACAATAGATAGTATCTTAGATCAACTTTAAACTTACCCACAGAATTACTTAATCTCCCTGTAAGTTTAACTGTTCGTCTAAAGAGGGACAGCTCTTTAGACCCTAGGACACAACCTTCCTACAGAGAGTAAAAGTTACCACCATAGTTGGCCCCAAAGCAGCCATCAATGAAGAAAGCATTTAAGCTCAACATCTAACTACCTTAAATTCTAATCACTCTACTGAACTGCTAACATCACATTGGACTAATCTATTACTTAATAGAAGCAATAATGTTAGTATAAGTAACATGAAGACATTCTCCATTGCATAAGCTTACATCAGACTGGAATAACCCACTGACAGTTAACAGCCTCATATTAATAAACTATGTAATAAGCACCCTATTATTTATACTGTTAACACAGAAATGCTCTAAGGGAAGCTTACAAAAAGTAAAAAATTGGCAAATTGTACCCCACCTGTTTACCAAAAGCATTACCTGTAGCATTACCAGTATTAGAGGCACTGCCTGCCCAGTGACATGTACAACGACCACAATATCCTGACTGTGCTAAGGTAGCATAATCACTTGTTCCCTAAACAGGGACTTGTATGAATGGCCACATGAGGGTTCAGCTGTCTCTTAATTTTAATCAGTGAAATTGACCTATCCATGAAGAGGCAGATATAAACAAATAAGACCCTATGGAACGTTAATTCATTAATGCAAATAAAAACTCAAACAAGCCTCCAGACCCTAGCCTACTATCCCTGCATTAAAAATTTTGGTTGGGGTGACCTCAGAATATAATTCAACCTCGGAACAACCTAAACACAGTAGTAAGTTACCCTGAGGATAACAGTGCAATCCCAGAGTTCATATCGACAATAGGGTTTATGGCTGTGATGTTGGATCAGTACATCCTAATGGTGTAGCACTATTAAGGGTTCATTTGTTCAGCGATTAAAGTCCTATATGATCTGAGTTCAGACCAGAGTAATCCAAGTCAGTTTCTAGCTATTTAACATTTCTCCTAGTACGAAAGTACAAGAGAAACAGGGCCCACTTCATAAAGCGCCCTCACTCCATAAATGATGCTATCTCAGTCTAACAAATCATCACACACACTATCCAGGAACAGAGTTTGTTAAGATGGCAGAGCCTGGCAATTACATAAATCTTAAAACTTTATAATCAGAGGTTCAACTCCCCTTAACAACATGCCTATAATTAACCTTCTCCAACTCATTATCCCCACTCTTATCGTTGTAGCATTCCTTATGCTCATCAGACGAAAAATCTTAGGCTATATACAACTACGCAAAGGATCCAACATTGTAGGTCCCTATGGGCTACGTCAGCCATTCACTGTTGCAATAAAACTTTTCACCAAAGACCCCTTACGGCCTGCATTCTGTTCACAGACCCTATTGTGTTCACAGCCCCTAGCACTCCTTTTCCTGCTGATCTTTCTAGGTCTTGACTCTCTGCCTCGTTGCTTGACCACTACCCGCTTCAGAGTCCAATAATTATATTTTCAACTTTGGCCTATGCATGCTCCACTGCTTGTCTGGAGCTCTGTTCAGTTTATTTCGTGACTTTGACCCGTCTCCACGTAGTGCCACCTTGCTGCCCGGCCTAAGGTCTGTGCAACTCCTCTCTAGTCTGCAACACCTCTGACCAAGGGATTCCGTGAAAACTCTGGTTTCTCATCTGAACTTTGATCTTTAACCTCACCTGACACTAGTAATGACTTTGTGATCAGACTCTGAAAGAAGACTGACTTCATGTGAACCATGTGAGCATATTGTTTACATATCTCTCAAGATGGATTCCATCTTTTCTAAAAGGCATCTAAAAATCAACGGAAGTTCTTTTGAAAATCAGAGGCTGCCTTTTTGGTAGCAGTTCTTTCATTTATTCTGTAGAGGATCTAGATTGAGCTCTTTATAAAATATTCTCCTACATAATGTACTGGGATAGTCCTAACAATAGTAAACCTTGATCCACAGATCAGATGTGCCATTGGATAAAAATAAATAATGCAGAAGAACTCAATAAGACTAGCCTGTTTAAGGAGACATCATAAAAACCTGCTTTAAAAAAAGCAAAAAAAAAAAAAAAAAAACTCATGTAGCTGTGGTAGCAAGCATAAAACAAATGTAAGAACTGAGGAGTAACAAAGTGATACAATTAGCTCAACACCCACAGATGGTTTCAGATATACTCAGATGTCACAGGCACCCAGGACGAGGCCTGCTTTGACCATGTTGAGGGTAGGACTTCTGGATACCTGTGTCACCTGAAGCCATCTATTGCTGAAACAAACTGTTATAATGGAGAGGGTGTTCTCAATTAAGGGGATGGGTTTACTTTTCCTTCTTACTATAAGGGATGGGAATCTGGTGTCCATGACAAATACCGAAAGTGGAGCATGTCCTATATCAGTAAAAGTTCCCATAACTAGAGTTTTTCTGAAGGTGCAGGTGATGTCAGATACTCACTTGATGGGCCTTACTCAGGAAAGCAGTGGGTGGAGGAGATAGGGATGAACATTTGTTAAGAGCCTCTGTGTTTCGATATGTACCAGGTGCTTTATGATGCTAGCTCACATGATCTCCACAGTACCTTTGTGGAATAGGGGGTGGTTGCTCATTTTATATGTGAGCTCAGGTCACATTACTATGGAGTGGTGGCTCTGGGATTGGAACTCTTGTCTAACTCCAAAGTCTCACTCCTTAGAAATGAGGCAAGTTTGGCTGGGCATGGTAGCTCGTGCTTGTAATCCCAGCACTTTGGGGAGGCTGAGTTAGGAGGATCGCTTGAGGCCAGGGGTTCAAGACCAGCCTGGGCAATATAGTGAAACCTTGCCTCTACAAAAAATTTTTAAAAAAGAAATGAGGCTGGGCCCAGTGGCTCTTGCTTATAACTCCAGCACTTTGGGAGACCAAGGCAGGAAGATCACTTGAGCTCAGGAGTTCAGGACCAGCCTAGGCAACATAGTAAAACTCTATCTCTACAAAAATTTTTTAAAATAGCTGGGTGGCTGGGCATGGTGGCTCACACCTGTAATTGCAGCACTTTGGGAGGCCGAGGCAAATGGATCACCGGAGGTTAAGAGTTCGAGACCAGCCTGGCCAACATGGCGAAACCCTGTCTCTACTAAAAATCCAAAAATTAGCTGGGCATGGTGGCATGCCCCTGTAATTCCAGCTACTCAAGAGGCTGTGACAAGAGAATCGCTTGAACCCAGGAGATGAAGGTTGCAGTGAGCTGAGATCGTGCCACTGCACTCCAGCCTGGGTGACAAGAGGGAAATGGGGACTCAAAAAAAAGTTATATATATATATATAAAAGTATATCTCACTCTGTGTGTGTGTGTGTGTGTGTGTGTGTGCGTGTGTGTTTGTATACATGTATATATTAACTGGGCATGGTGGTGAGCCCCTGTAGTCCCAGCTATTCAAGAGGCTGAGATGGAAGAATTGCTTGAGCCCAGGAAGTCGAGGCTGCAGTGAGCTATGATCATGCCGCTATACTTCAGCCTGGGCAACAGAGCAATACCATGTCTTAAAATTTTTTTTTGTTTTTAAATAAAAGAAATGAGGCAGGTTTGCTTTAGAAAATGAAGGCTGCTGATTTGGGCAGAAAGGCAGGAGATATGGAAGAAGAACCCAGCCTCAAGTCCCTTGTTTCTTGAAGATTACTGCATTTGAAAATATGGTGCATTGGTTCTCACAGCCAGCTGCCTATAGGGCTCACCTGTGCGGATTTTAAAAACCCAAGCCCACCACCCTAAGGATTCTGAATCTCTGTAGGTCCCAGCTGGGAAACTGGAGAATTATCTTTTTTTAAAACTTCCAAGGTGATTCTGATGTGCTGTTAGGATTGAGAAACTTGTCTGTGTTTAAAGAACAATGGAATGAATGTGAGCCTGGGAGTGGCCCTAGAGATAATCTTTCCAACTCTTTTGTAATACAGGAGAAGAAACCAAGTCCCAGAGATGTCAGAAGCCAGACACTCCTTCATTCAGTAGTTACCAGGCATTGACTTTATTATTCTAGGTGATTCAGAAAATGCAAAGAAAATACTTTCCTTATCTTTGAAGTTTTTAGCCTAAGATCACATAGTTGGTTAATGCAGAGCCACAACTGGAACGCAGATTCCCCGATGTCTTTTGTGTTTTTAAGCCTTTTGAATGTGATCATTGCCAGGCCCTCTTTGAGATCCTGAAGCTCTGTAAATGGCCTCTTAACGCTGTGGTATAAGTTGCCTCCAAAGCCCATGGTTCAGTTGCGCCAAAAGTCCCCTGCCTGCCTTTCTGCCTCATTACTGGCCTGGTATTCAACCACCCACTTTGTCTTAGGTTCATAGGCCCACAGCTTTTCAGTTGACTGCTTTGTTCTCAGTTCATTTTTAAGCATCTCACCTGGAAGAGGCCTGAAAAAGCTGCATAATGATTATTTTAGAAATGCAGTGCTTGGACAAAACCTGCCCCACTGGTGGTCACCGTGATCTCTTTGCTATTCTTTCTAATGAGTTCATAATCCTCTGGTTCATCTCACAGTTCTTGTAGACTGCATATTTTTTTGAGTTTTCCCCAGACCCCTTAGGGCAGTGACGTGCAGAGGGCAGGAAGCACTCCCCACCAATCAGGCAGAGGGTGATGCCAGAGGGAAGGAGGAGGGAAGTGTCGTTTGCCCTACACTGTGCTAGGCCCATTTTTGTACATTGTTTTTCTTTGGTGCTTTTCAGTAGCCTTGGGGGAGAAAGTTTCCACATCTGTAAAATATGGATAATAACTGAGGCTCATAGAAGTTAAGTAACTTTCTCAAGGTTATGTAAACATGTTTCATTGCTAAAAATCAAACCCTGGAACCTTCTGACTGAAGAGTCATCCTCTTTTCCTAGTACCATATGCCACATCATATGTAAAACTTTTGATCTAGTGGAAACATACTTTTTGGGTAAGTGATTCTTAAATTTGGTTTCTGGTATTTTTCAGTAGGTTTTGCAACTCAAGGCTTGCCTTTAATGATGCAAGAGAGATATAGGACTTGGGACAGGACTTAGAGAGGAGGGTAGCATTAGGTATTGGAGTCTGAGGATTGCAGTGATGGCAGGCGCCGAGCGCCTAGGCCAACCCGTTGGAACCAGGGACCAACCTAACCACTGTCCCAGGCCAGTGTCAGAACTTGGGAAGCTCAGTGGCCCAGCATAAATGTTAAGCAGAGGTCCTTGGGGAGTCAGGGGTGGTGTGGAGGCATGGTCCTCCATCTTAAAAATATCTCCTAGTTAGGCGCAGTGGCTCACACCTGTAGTCCCAATACTTTGGAAGGCTGAGGCAGGAGGATTACTTGAAGCCAGGGATTTGAAACCAGCCTGGGCAACAAAGTGAGACTCCCATCTCTACAAAAAATAATTTAAAAAAGAATATCTCCCATTATATGTTATGCCAATTGGAGATGATAGATCTCTCCTTTTCAAAGAATAGTCTCTTCTTATAATCCTCAATTTAAGTTTGAGTTTTTGTGTAGTTTTTTTGGATAACACTTATCTGGACCTCAGTTTTTGAATCTACAAAATGATAATTTGGATTTATTATGACGTGGAAATGGGAACATATATGTAGATGACTTTTGTACACCGTAGACCATTCATACAGATGGCAGGTATAAGACCCAGGATCCCTAAAAGCACATTGGTAAGAATGGCAGTGTGGTTGTTAGGCAATGGGAACAGTGATTTTTAGTGTGGATAGCTCCGGGAGAAGAAGGGAGACCAGAATCGGGATGCTGCATTAGAAGTGAGGTGAAAGGCTTTAGATTTCTTGGTGGGTAATCAAGCACTCTGAGTGCCTGGGGTTGAAGGTTAAGGGAGATCAAAGACTTGATGCTGACCTGGGATCTTACTGAGAGCAGCTGCTGCCCGTGTGCATGAGGACACCACCTGTGCAATCTAGTTCAATGGTGAGTTACCAAGAGCCTGACCAGACACCTAAATGTGATGTAGTGTCCCTTAGAAATCATGTCATGTGATATAACATTTATGCTTGAGTCCTGTATTGGAACCAGTGCAACTGGGGATTGGCCTGGGTCAAGTTGAGACAACTTGCGACAAGTTGGGAAACCAAGGCACCAAGAGAAAAAGTTACCTGTACAAGTTTGGACTATTCAAACCTGAAGCCGAAAGCAACTGTCTGACTCTTACTTTCCTATACTCTCACGCTGTTTCTTTTCTTTTATGAAAACATGGCATTACCGAGTTCCCAAGAGTGAATTATAATTAAAGTAACCACAGTGTAAAGCTCATCAACCCAGAGTCTCGGAATGAAGTGGAGAGAAGCTAGTTAAAGATGAGGTATTATGTAATGACCTAATTATGAGGCCTGCCATCTGCTTAAGAGTCACGCCTGCCTGGTTAGGATTCCCTGATTGTGTTTTTTAAGGAAGATGCTAGATTGTTAAAGGAGGTGGAGAGAGAAGGTAACTGTACAGAATCATTAGGACTTTTCTTGAAGGAGGTGGGTGGGTTGTGGGGGGAGGGAGATGAAGCAGCCATGGAGGTCTCTTAAGCAGATGTCCCCATTAGCTTGGAGAGCAGTGTAGAAGGTTAATTATTCTGCAGAAGAGGTTTCTTGTTAGGGAAGGGTGGTCAGGTGAAGCTGGCTGTCAGAACATGGCTGAGACACCAGGTTTACCTGGAGAGCCAACTAAGATATTTTTTTCCATTCAGGAGAGAGTGAGAAATCCACTTTTATTTTTTTAAGTGGACGTTTTGTGCTGTGGATGAAGATCTGTATTCTGAAAAAGTGGAACTAAGTCAACTTGGAATAGAAACACAAACCACAATGCTCAGGGCACCAAATGAGTTGCCTCTGAAGGGACTCAGGGCCAAGAATCAGATGAAAAAATTGTACACGTATCAAGAAAGTGGCAGGTGAAGAGAGTGAGTGTTTGGACCCGCTAAGGGTATAGCTATAATGCTGAATGGGCTCTTTGGACTGTCAGCTGTGAGGCTGAGACCCAGGAGGATGTGGACACACTGCTTGTACAGTAGACATACTGGGAGTGACCTTAAAGGAAATGATTAAACTTCCTGAACACTGTTTCAGAGAATCTTTAACAGAAAATCTCTTCACCTTCAGGTTTCAAAAATGTGCCTATATTAGGGAGATCGGAGTGATTGGAGCAATAAAGAGTGAATATCCCCAAGGAAGTAATGCTTCGCAAATTCCTGCCTCTGTTTCCCACCTGTCAGGGAGCTTCTTTTAATTTACTTCCGTCTACTACTCACCACCACCTTCCAGTATGAAAGCAATGTCAACTTTTAAAGAATTAGTAATTCAGCAGGGTGCTGTGGCTCACACCTGTAATCCCAGCACTTTGGGAAGCCCAAGTGGTTGGATCACAAGGTCAAGAGATCAAGGCCATCCTGGCCAACATGGTGAAACCCCATCTCTACTAAAAATGCAAAAATTTAGCTGGGCATGGTGATGGACGCCTGTAGTCCCAGCTACTTGGGAGGCTGAGGCAGCAGAATTGCTTGAACCCGGGAGGCGGAGGTTGCAGTGAGCTGAGATTGCACCACTGCACTGCAGCCTGAGCAACAGAGCAAGACTCTGCCTAAAAAAAAAAAAAAAAAATCAAATCCCTGTATAGAATTTTAGAGGTTGTTTGGTGTATTTCATATCCCTGAAGAATCACCAAAATGTGGCAAATATCCAGCTCCAAAGGTGAGAGATGTTTATGTCCCCCACTTTTAAGGAAACTGAGGGCCAGTGAACTATAGTGACTTGCTCAAGGTCATAGCTTGTTATCTGTGGAACTTGGACCACAACTAGGCCTCCTGACTCCTGATTGTTCTTTGTCTTGCCTTTTGGTATCTCTCACATGGAGTTTTATTTGAATTGCTGCCAGGAGTTCTGTGGCTGTGGCAGTTACACATGATCATGGTAGATGTAACTGCACAGTCTACGGATATAACCCTGTAGGGGTAATGTGGGGCTCTCACTGGTGTCTTAACTTCCAGTAATAGAGTCCTCAGAGGTCCAGTGAAGAGTTTTGAGATGCTAGACATCAGCATCTTTTCTGTAAGTTTACAATGACTTTAGAACAGAAAATTTTATTTCCACACCTGAGTCTGTCTCTTCTGTTCCCCTTGACCACCACTTCTTGTTGGACACTGTTTGTGGAGTCTGGACTAACTTTATGTCTTTCACTTGATTCTTTTTGATGTTCAGACTTTAGCTTGAGCAGACAGCTGGCAAAGAGGTTTCTCTGTAGGATCTTGAATAGCCATTTACAATGTGGATTATGATATTCCACCCCCACGCCCCAGTGGCAGGTCTTTTTAGGAGAATAGGAATTTGCAAAGTCATTAGCTTCCTTCCCTAGACCAAAAGAGCCAGCATGGGCGAACTTCCTCACCACCTCTCCCACCCCCAAACCACTGGTAGTTTGTTTAATTTAGTCTTGTGCGTGCACGCACGCACACACACCCGGAGGTTTTTCATGTATAGAGATACTCTGATTCTATTCTCAGGATACTGCAATTTCTACTTCTTATTTCAAAGAGATCTGAAATACCTCCTGATCCTGGGACAGTGGTTCCCCAAACTGGCAGATGATCTGTGTTTTCTGTGAGGCTTTTGAAAAAAATAGATCCAGGGCCCCACTCAGGCTTGCTGAATCAGACTCTATCAGCATTTAGCCATTTATTTGCTAAGTACTTTATCAGTGATGTAATATGTACTTTGTAAATTAGATACTTAATAAGTACCTTATGAATTTTACAAAATGCAAAAACCAAAATGTATCTTAAAAAATTTTTTTAATGCAACACTGATTTATTTTCAAAAATGCCTTTAAAAATTTTTTTTTTTTTTAATAAAAAGACAGGGCACTCTGTCACCCAGGCTGGAATGCATTGGCACAATCATGGCTCACTGCAGCTTCAACCACCTGGGCACAAGTGATTCTCCCACCACAGCCTCTTAAGTAGCTAGGACCACAGATGTGCACCAACATGCCTAGCTAAGTTTTTAAAAAATTATTTTGTAGAGACTGGGTCTCGCTGTGTTACCCAGGCTGGTCTCAAATTCCTGGGCTCAAGTGATCTTCCCACTTTGGCCTCCCAAAGTGCTGGGATTACAGGCATGAACCACCATGCCCAGCCCAAAAAAGATCTATTTTTAACCTAAAGGAAGTGTGTTGTGTCAATTTCAACCTGTTATCATAAGTGTACATTTTAAAATTACTCCCGTTTTTAACGCCCGGAATTAAAACATTGCTCTACAATTTAACAATCTCATCTGACAATCTACAGGTGGGCCAGCTCATTTTCAAATGGGCCATTTTCTAACATTTTTAGAGAATACTTTTCACTATTCATCCTTATAATATTGCAGAAAAAAATACATTCACTCTACAATGCCACACTGATTGTAGTGCACTGTTTTATTTTTTATTTTTTGCACTGTTTGAAAAAAAACAAAACTGAGCGCAGTGGCTCATGGGAGGCCAAGGCGGGCAGATCACTTAAAGCCAGGAGTTTGAGACCAGCCTGGCCAACATGGTGAAATCCCGTTTCTACTAAAGATACAAAAATTAGCCGGGTGTGGTGGCATGCACCTATAATCCTAGCTACAGGAGACTGAGGCAGGAGAATTGTTTGAACCCAAGAGTTGAAGTTTGCAGTGAGCCGAGATCATGCCACTGCACTCCAGCCGGGGAGACAGAGCAAGACTCCATCTCAATAAATAAATAAATAAATAAAATAAAAAAAAAAACAAAACCTTTTGTCCTCTCAACAGGCTCTAGATAAATCCATAAGCTACTTATTAAGTAGCTAATATATAAAGTATGTATTACTTATGTACTTCTGTAAAAAAAAGATCATTTTTATTAATTTGCTTATAAACTTGCATATTTTAAAAACTTGTAACAAAATACAACCCTAAATACAAATTTGACTGTCCTTGGGCTGGTGTTGACCATCATTTTGCATATTAGACTGAATATAGAGAAAGCACACATACTCTGCTTTAAAAATGTGATGCATTAAAGCCTTCATAAAGTTCATCTAATTCAGTCTTCTGGTTTTATAGATGAGAGAGCTGAGATCCAGTGAGAAGAAGTGAATGGATTCAAATATATTAACCAAGACTGTCTGTGGGCACATAACAGTTATCTACTTAAACGAGCTGAAATAAAAAGGGAGATGTGAAAAAGACAAGTTGGTGGGTATCTCTAACGAAACCTAGGAGCAAAAGTGCTACCGACCCTTGCCATGGGTCTGAAATTAGGAAAAAAAAGGCCGTCGGGAGTGTCTCTTTCTCTGTCTTGTCTCCGCTTTTTTTCTGCTCCAGCTTTGGTCTTCTTTTTTTCTGCAGATAGACTTTCTCTTCAATATTTTTGTGGCTTCGTATGGTTTCCGTACAGCTCCCACTTTTCACTTGCTGTAGTTTAAGTTGTCTGCACATACTGATACCAAATTTCACTTCTCCATGAGAGAATCTGTGTTGCCCAGTGTGGGTCAGATGTCCATGATGGTCCCATCAACTCTGGCAAGGATGGGGTGAGGGTATTCTTTAGTATAAACATAACTGGTGGAGGAGAGGGGATGTCCAGAGAAAAGTGGATCATTGAGTTGCGCAGACTCCCACCAAATGTTTCTGTTTTGAGAGTGCACTAAGAAATTCTAGTAGTCGAGGCCGGGCGCGGTGGCTCAAGCCTGTAATCCCAGCACTTTGGGAGGCCGAGGCGGGTGGATCACAAGGTCAAGAGATCGAGACCATCCTGGTCAACATGGTGAAACCCCGTCTCTACTAAAGCTACAAAAAATCAGCTGGGCATGGTGGTGCGTGCCTGTAATCCCAGCTACTCAGGAGGCTGAGGCAGGAGAATTGCCTGAACCCAGGAGGCGGAGGTTGCGGTGAGTCGAGATCGCACCATTGCACTCCAGCCTGGGTAACAAGAGCGAAACTCCGTCTCAAAA
>NW_022436966.1:4045553-4105489 GCF_009761245.1 Sapajus apella
AAGATAGGAAATGGGGTAGATGGTGGTCATAGCACAGTACTGGGGAACTCAGAAAGGGAGGTTTGGGAGGTATGTGTGGAGGGGACGCCTGGGGTTTGATTTCGGTTTTAAACGTGTTGAGTTTAGGGTGCCTGTGAAAATTACAAGTGGAAATGTTTATCAGCTTAATTGAGAAAGTCAAATATATGGGTCTGGACCTCTGGAGAGAGTTGTCAATATTATGAATGTAATTAAAGGATATTTAAATGCCTAATGGGTGAAATCACCCAGGGCGCATTTGTAGAGTGAACAGAGGCGACTCAGGACTGAACGTTGAGGAAACACTGGCAATTAAGGAACAGGAAGAAGAAAAACAACTCTAAAGGAGATCAATAAGTAGACAGAGATGTAGGGAAATACTGAGCATGTCATGTCCTTTCCTTTGGAAGCCAAAGAAAAGAGTGATTTTGAAAATTCTTTATTTTAGACATGATCTGGCTCTGTCACCCAGGCTGCAGTGCAGTGGCACAGTCTCAGCTCACTTCAACTTCCACCTCCCAGATTCAAGTGATCCTCCCACCTCAGCCTCCTGAGTAGCTGGGTCCATAGGCACGCACCACCACACCCAGCTAATTTTTGTATTTTTTATAGAGATGGGGTCTCTCCATGTTGCCAGGCTGGTCTCAAACCCCTGGGCTCAAGCTATCCTCCCACCTTGGCCTCCCAAAGTGCTGGGATTACAAACATGAGCCACCAGGCCTGGCTGGAAAGAGTGATTCAAGAACATCACCAGTGAAAAGTCTCAATAGCTGTCACGCGAGGTAGCATCTGAAAGCCCTCCACTTGATTGAGCCACAGAGAGGTCCTGGGCCTTGGAGAGGGCAGAATTCACTTCATAAGAGGTTTCTGAATGACTGGGAGGTAGAATGTGGAGAGAGTGAGAGAACAGAGAGGCTGAAATGTCTGGTTGTGAAAGAGAGGAAAGGGGTGGTAGCTAGTTGGATCAAGAAAGAGGTGAAGAGATTTTTATTTCTTTTTACTATCAGAGAGACTTGGAGCCTGTTTAAATACTGGTGGGAGAAAGGCAGTAGAGAGGAGCAGCTGATAATATGAGAGAGGGAACAGTTTCTTCAGGCAGTGAAGTCCCTAAACGGGGGGTGATGGGCTCTAGAGACAGGAGGGATGGAAGCCAGGCTGGGCTTCAGATACAGGAGACTTAGAAGCGGGGAATGTAAACGTTGAGGGATTCGGGACTTTTTAGGACTTGAGGGTGTTGGTAGATTGGGGTGGCGGAAAGGGAGGAACGGTGGCTCCTTTCAGTGTTCAGAGATTTTTAAATGGCATTTTTGCCCCTGAAAATAACTTTAGATAAAAAAGTGGGTAGCTGTGCTGTGTAGATCAGTGGGAGCTGGGGAGGAGGTGGTGCACCTGCAAGCAGGATCTCATTGCATTTGAACTCTAGTCTGAGCCAGGTTGTTGATGTGCTCAGCATTTGACTCTCAGGTTTCCTTAGGATTGAATCACTAATTGGAATGAAGCAGGCTCTGACCACAGTCAGCATCTCTTACTATTCAGCATTCAGAGGAAAGCCTAAAGGATCTTTCTATTCTATATTTCACTGAAAACAACTTTCCACACCCCTGTCACGTCTTCTTACTAATGTAACCCTATTGGGACGTATGCAAGATCTGATTTAGTCTAATGTTAACCATTTTTCACTTCATCTAAAGCCCTGGTCTTGTAGTAATTAATTACTACTTGAAAGCTGAGAGGTGAGGTGGCCCTGTTCCCCTTTGCAGCCCTAGGGAGGGAAGGGGGTGGAGAATGCAATGAATTCTTCCTTTTTCTCAACTCTGGCCCTTCCTTCCACCTCAGACCACATTGTCTTGGGAGACTGAATTTCTTAGGGTGCCTTAGTGAAGATGAAGGTGAAAGGGATACCCGGGAATGGTGAAAATAAATAGAATTTAAGGGTAAGTCCACCATCTCCACCATCCCTGCTCCCTCCCCAACCTACAGTGATAGCCCCTGTGGAAATGTGCTGGCTCTTGGTCTGAGCACCTCCTGCCTCCTGTGGAGACACTTGTGGTGAGTGAGGATTAAGAGAGGTCTTGCTCTGGTCTCCTGTTTTGGCACAGTGTAGATTGCACCCTGCTTCCAGCTGTTGGGGCGAGTACAAAGGACAAGAGTAGGGGTTAGGGCCAGGAAGGAAGGAATGTAACTCAAGCCTTGTAGCCGAAATCCCTCCCACAGCCTGGTCTGGGAAATGATCTCCACTGTAGACCAGTAGTTCTTGGCACTCTTCCGTATCGCCACTCAGTTCTGCCTGTCATGAAGAGTAGAGGGGAGGTTTCACCTGGAATGAGTGTTAAGGCACCATTTCTCCCTCACAGCGAGGGAGCAGATTCTACAGAGTAGTCTAGTTCCTCAGGATGGCACAATGCCCGCTCTTAAGTACAAGCAGCCAGTGATCGGACAGTGGAAAGTTAGGTGAATTTCTTGCCTTGCTGTGTCTCATTTTCCTCAATGGTAAACTGGGTCTTGAGTCTCTGATAAGTGATAGGTAACTTGGTGAGAAAAGCACAGTAGAATGTGCTGGAGGATCCCTTTGTAGGTAGGCTTGAAGAAATTAGCCTCTTAGGCACAGGCCAAGAGCACTGGGCAAACAACTAGATTTTGGGCAGAAGACTGGGCTTCTGCTGCTCAGAGTGAAGTTGTGGTTGGTTTCCCGTCGGCAAGACTGGTGTAATAACACTCGCTTCACAGGCTTGTCATGAGGATGCAATTAGATAATGCATGTGAAAGTGCTTGGCGCAGAGCTGAATCTCAATAGTGCTATTTTTGGATGTGTCCTAAACAGATGTGCTGTAAAGTAGCTGGAAGATGTGAAGGTCTGGTAGGGACTAGGCCATGTGGTCTTAATGCCATAGAGAATTATATTGCATGTATGCTTCTTCCCCTTTATATTTGGATATGTTTGTGTTGTTACCAGAGCAGTTTTTCAGAAACTGTTTAAGGTGGGGACACTTCCATGATCATTTATTTGATCTTTTAGAAATGAGGCTCTAGAGGCCATTTTTTTCTAGGCATGTACAGAAATGTCACCAGGTGGACCTAGGCCTTGATAGACTTCTCATAAGCATGGTTAATTGAGCTAATCATTATAATTCACTCTGATTCACTTGTTTTGGAAGGCTTATATGTTTACACCTCCATTGAAACTCTAGCATAAAACTAATGCAGGAACAGAAAACCAAATACTGCATGTTCTCACTTGTAAGTGCGAGCTAAATGATAAGAAATTATGAACACAAAGAAGGAAGCAGCAGACACTGGGGTCTACCTGAGGGTGGAGGGGGGGAGGAGGGAGAGGAGCAGAAAAGATAACTCTTGAGTACTGGGCCTAATACCTGGGTGATGAAATAATCTGCACAACAAACCCCCGTGACATGAGTTTACCTACATAATAAACCTTCACATGTACCCCTAAACCTAAAATAAAAGTTTTATTTTATCTTAAAATAGTATTCTGTTAAAGACTAATACTCCCCTTATGGTTAGGGAGGGGGTGTCAGTCATTTTATGTATACAAAAAATGTTCTTAATGGATTTTTCTGTTTTTATCCCAGAAAGTCACTGGGGAGAGAGCTTGGGCTAGTGGAGGGTGAGGAGAGTTTTGCAGGAGTTGCGGCCTGGCAGGGCCTGAGAGAGTGTGTGGGTTTCTCTAGACCAAGCTATTCCCCTCTCCAGGCCACCCTCATTCTTCTTTCGTTCCTGTTTAGAGCTGGCATTCGAGCAGACACGCTTTGGTGCGCCCCACTGTCCTGACTATGATGGAGGGGCGGAAACATTTTCTAGGAAATGCACCCCTCAGGACTACAGTAAGCAAGAAACAAATTAACGTAAAAAGTCTTCCATGAACAAAGTATCCGAATTTAAAATAAAGACAGGATCAGTAACTGTGCTGAGCCCAAGCATATTAGAGCCTGAGGCAAACGAAAAATCAATACTGAAATACTGATCCTGTATTTATTTTAAAATTTGAAATTTGTTTATCTTAGATTTGCCCTAATTTCATTTTTTTTTTTAATATTGCAGTAAAATAGAATTTATCTAGACTACCAAGTTTTTTGGCACTTTTCTAATTTTGTGCCCCCAGCAAGTGCCTCACTCCCCTCACCCTAGTCCTGGCCCCTGTTTTACACCAGAGACAAAGGAAGCTTTCCCCTCACATAACTTGATTCATTGATTGGTGCTGGTATGCTCCGGGTCCCTCTTGGAGGGTCACCTTCTTAACAAGCCTTAAGTTTGGAGGACAGGGTTTTCTAAAAACAAACAATGGAAAATGTATCTTTTATAGAAAAAAAGATAACATGTGGTTATTACAGAAAATAGATTATCCACAGGTAAATGAGCCTTAGAAGTTGTTTTGTTTTAGTAACAGCATTTTGTTGTGTTTTTTTTTTTTAAATCTTTTTGCTATATATGTGTATTTTGTTTTGTTTTTCTTTTTGTTGTTTTGTAAAGACAGAATCTCCCTCTGTCACCCAGGCTGGAGTGCAGTGGCACAATGATAGTTCGATGTATGAACTACATATGTGTAATAGTCCAATGTATGATCACAGGGCTCACGTGAGCCTCCTGTTTCAGCCTCCCGAGTAGCTAAGGCTGCAGGTATGCACCACCAGCTATTTTGTTTGTTTTTGTAGAGACAAGTTCTTGCTATGTTGTCCAGCTGGTCTTTAACTCCTGACCTCAAGAAATCCTCTTGCCTCAGGCTCCAGAAGTGCTGGGATTATGGGCATAAGCCACCATGCGCGTCCTGTACATTTAAATGTTCAGTATATTTTACTGGCTATAGAATGCTCTTTTGTATCAACAAACTTTTTTTTTTTTTTAAACCAAGTATCTCTCTTTCTTATTTATTTTTTTTTTAGGAGACGGGCTCTTGCTGTGTTGCCCAGGCTGGAGTGCAGTGGCTGTTCACAGGCGGGGTCATTGTGTACTGTAGCCTTGAACTCCCTGGCTCCAGCGATCCTCCTGCCTTAGCCTCCCAAGTAAGCAGTTCTTGGAAACTTAACTTCTTTACACACCACCATGCCCAGCCCCAATCTCTTCTTTTTTTTTTTTTTTTGAGAGAGAGTCTTAAAAAAAGTACAGTGGTGTGATCTCAGCTCACTGCAGTTTCTACCTCCTGGGTTCAAGTGATTTTCCTGCCTCAGCCTCCCTAGTAGCTGGGATTACAGGTGCATGCCACTACACCCAGCTAATTTTTGTATTTTTAGTAGAGATGGGGTTTGACCATGTTGGCCAGGCTGGTCTCAAACTTCTGACCTCAGGTTACCCACCCACCTCAGCCTCCCAAAGTGCTGGGCTTACAGGGCCTGAGCCGCCATGCCCATCCCCAATCTTTTTTCACAGGGCATTTAAGTGACTTCTGTTTTTTACGTTGATAGTTTTTGTCTTTTTTTTTTTTTTGTCTCGACTATTTTTTTTTATTTATTTTTTAAGCTGGAGTCTTGCTCTATTGCCCAGGCTAGAGTGCAGTGGCTCAATCTCGGCTTACTGCTCCACCTCCCAGGTTCAGGCAATTCTTCTGCCTCAGCCTTCCAAGCAGCTGGGATTACAGGGACCTGCAACCATGCCCAGCTAATTTTTGTATTTTTGGTAGAGACACGGTTTTTCCCTGTTGGTCAGGCTGCCTCCTGAGTTCAGGAGTCTCAAACTCCTGACCTCAAGTGATCTGCCTGCGTAGGCCTCCCCAAGTGCTGGGATTACTGGCTTGAGCCACCGGGCCCGGCCTGTCTTGACTATTTTTGTACATATTTTGTGGATATTTCAGATTATTTCCTTAAGATAGATTCCTAGAAGTGGAATTTGGGGATTGAAAGATCTGTTGGGCTTTTGTACATATTGCCACGTTGCTCTCCAGGCACATGCCAGCCAACATTCTACCAGAGATCTTTCTGCCCACTGAGACTGCTTGCCGATGCAGTTTATGGATTACTCAGCTCCTATTCCTTTCCCTCAACATTTTTTGACGTGTAGCCTTACCAGTAGTGTTAGATACTTGGGTGGAATGGTCCTCGTCTTCCTTTCAGGTCAGGGGGGCTCCCCTGTTCTTTTTCAGAGCTGCTTCTCTTCCTTGTTTTGGCATAAACCTCATATAAACTCTGTGACCAGGTTTCTCCTGGTGCCCTGTCCTGGCTTCTGAGTGAATGAGCACTTTCCTAAGTAAGCTTCAGATGTTTTTTTCCTTAGGCTTCTGACTGCTCTGCACTGACCTTGTGGCCTCTCTCTTCACAACCCTTTGTTCAGGCCCCCGAGACTCTGGTTATTGGAAGACCCACCTTCCTCCCCAACCCAATTCCGTCTCTGTTCTGTTTTGCCCGGTACCCATTTATTATCAATCTAGTTGATGAGTTTCTACTTATTTAGCTTTTAGGTTGTTAATGCTAGGTCTCTGCTTCAGGGAAGCTGGGTGTCTTTATGTTTTATTTGGAGCCTGAGTCAAGTCTGACCTCAGCTGGGCCCAGGAGGGCTGAGTCGGCGTCTCTGGAGCTTACTGCATCACTGGAGCTTCCACTGAGAGCCAGAAACCGACTCCTCAGTTCTGTTTCTCTTCCTGTTACTCAGCCCTCACTTCCTTGGAGTCACTAAGTTTTTGTTTACCCGCTGAGGAATGTCTTGACCTCTCAGGTCTTTTGGAAGCACAGTGGGAGGATGACACAGACCAGTGCCTGGGCAGACTTCTCTCCTGTGCAGACAGCATTTTCACACAGGGCCAGGACTAAGGTGAGCCTCAAGTGCAGAATTTAAGGGGGCACTCAAAACTCAGTAATCAAGATAAAGAGTATTATTGTTTTTTTGTTTTTTTAGATGGAGTTTTTGCTCTTGTTGCCCGGGCTGGAGTGCAGTGACAGAATCTAGGCTCACTGCCACCTCTGCCTCCCCAGTTCAAGTAATCCTTCTGCCTCAGATTCCTGAGTAGCTGGGATTACAGTTGTGCACCACCATGCCTGGCTAATTTTTGTATTTTTAGTAGAGATGGGGTTTCACCGTGTTGGCTAGGCTGGTCTCGAACTCCTGACCTCAGGTGATCTGCCCACCTCAGCCTCCTAAAGTGCTGGGATTACAGGTGTGAGCCACCATGTCCGGTCTCAGTTTTTTAAAAATGAAAATTAATGCAGGGCTGGGCGTGGTGGCTCACTCCTATAATCCTAGCACTTCGGAGGCCAAGGCAGGCAGATCGCCTGAGGTCAGGAGTTTGAGACCAGCCTGGCCAACATGGTGAAAGCCCATTTCTACTAAAAATACAAAAATTAGCTGGGCATGGTGACGGGTGCCTGTAGTCCCAGCTACTCGGGAGGCTGAGACAGGAGAATTGCTTGAACCCAGGAGCTGGAGGTTGCAGTGAGCCGAAATCACGCCACTGCACTCCATCCTAGGTGAAAGAGCAAGACTCTATCTAAAAAAAAAAAAAATGAATGCAAACAACCATGGTTGGTTGTTTTATTTTAAATTTTATTTTCTAATATTTTCTAAATATTAGAATTTAAAATAAAGACAGGATTGGTAATAGTGCTGTGTCTAGCCATCCTGCAGCCCGAGACAAAAGAAAAATCAATAATATTGAGTCTGTCTTTTTGTGCTCATGGCAAGTGCCTCACTCCCCTCACCCTAGTCCTGACCCTGGTGTGACAAAAAGGCAGAGTAGGTTTCCCCTGATATAATCCAGTTCATCAGTTGGTGCTGGCATGCGCCTGGTCCTTCTTGGAAACGTACCTTCCTCCCACGCCACACCAGGTTTGTCTGTGGCTGAGCTTTTATTTCATCTGATATGAAAGACTCCAGCCTATGTGTTTCCTCCTGTTTGAGGGCTTAATCTTCTTCTCTATGATTGCTTTCTGATAATACCAGGTGAAAATCATCTTCACAGCATTCCCAGGTAATGAGTGCACTGAATGTCGTAGATCTTGGCTCCCCACCTCCCTAACACTGATCTGTCAGCTCAAGAAAGGTAGCAATGCCAGCCATGTACCCCTGTCCACTTCTCTGTGTCTTTCCCAAATAGGTATTTGACCATTTTTCTTCCTTGGTCTTTGTACACTAATGCAAGTACTGTTTTAATGTAAATCTAGTCATTATCTTAAAAATTCTAACTCATCAAGTGTGATTTTTCGTGTTATGTTTTAATACTCTGTTCTGGGTAGTTTCTATCGAAGGAGCCTGTAATTGTTAAAATTACCAAAACTCCATATCAGAGCTCATATGTTCTACAGACATACTGGTGCAAGGTGACTTAGAGTCATTAGGTGCAAGGAACAGAAATTTAATTCAAATTAGATTAAGGAAAAAGGAGTATATGAGATAAATACAGGGGAACCTCCCAGAACCTAGCAGCAGGAAGTGAAGCTAGATTTTGTGGGTATTGGAAGTTACCAGGTAGCTCTTCTGTCTGCCTCTCTGTCTATCTCTCTGTCGCACACATGGCTGACAGTGCAGCCATCAGCCTAGTCTACATGGTTGTTTACTGTTCCATTTGATTACAGTTCCTGGGTCATCACTTTGGATCTCAAGGGAGAATGCACTCCAGCTGTCCATTCCTGGTCCAGTTAACTGTGGAAGGGAAAGGAGGTGGCTTGATATATCTCTAATTATTATTTTAGCATAGGGTGAAGAATATGGTAAACTAGGCCAATGTGTTTTCTACAATGAATAAAAATAAAATCCTTGTCTTCTGAGAGAATAGAGTCCTAACAAGAAACACTGGAATGCATACAAGTGGGATGTAATCAGGGAAAAAAATCAGGGTGGGCATGGAGGTGGGCATTCTGTTGGGTGAAACTTCACAGAGAAGTCCTGGTTTGATCTACACCTAGACTTAGAGCTACGAGTTTACCAGTTAAAGAGGGGGTGGGCATTCCAATAGAGAGTACAGACAGAAGAGCACAGAGGCATCAGAGAACACTGGCCAGGCACTCTCAGGAGTTCACTGTGGGTTCTAGATTATGATGGCCCTTGTACATCATATTAAGAGTTTTAATCTTGTAGATGATCAAGAGCTAGAGGAGAATTACAAGTAGGGAAACAACATGATTGGATGTGCTGTCAATTTACCAAACATCTATTAATCATCTACCATGTGCTAAGCACTGTGCTAGCCCTGAGGATTCCAAGATAAATAAGAAGCTCTCCTTGCCAGTTTTATTTTCTTTGTTGACTCATTTTTCAGGTGCCCTACCTAGAGAACAATCCAAAGTGTTGTCTTTGTGGGTTCACAGTATTCAAAATCCTTGCACTGGTAGAAAGAACAAGTATCATTTCTAAGGCAGAAAAGAGTGGTTCCCTCTTTGCCTTGTCTGTCTAGTGGAGAGATTAACACATCCAAGATAATCACAATACGTTATGATAAGTGCAACAGAGTAGAGCTTCAGGCCACATGTATGATAAACTGAAAATTTGGGTTACTGGCAGAGACAGGGAGGACTTTGCAGAAGAAGTATTATTTTAAGAATTGTAAACTTCTTTTGTCAAGCAGAAGACTGAGACAGGATATTCCAGGCAGAGGGAACAGCATGTGTGAACCTCCTGAGTAAAGCAGCAAAAAGGTTAAAGTTCTGGAAGTTTATTGGGTGAGGAGGAGCAGAGGTGGGGAAGAGGGATATTGAGAGATGAGGCTGAGTGAGAAGAGGGCAGTATTCAAATTATAAAGGGACTGGAACTGTCGTATATTATTGGTAGGGTATACAATGGTACAATCACTTTGGGAAAAGGTCTGTCACTTTCTTATGAAATTAAATATATACCTATCCAGTGGCCCAGCACTTCTCTTAGGTATTTACCCCAGAGAAATAAAAACATGGCACAAAAAGACTTGTACAAGAGTGCTATTAGAGCTTTCTTTATAATAGCCCCAATCTGAAATAACCCACCTGTCCATCCGTAAGAGAAAGGATAGATTTATTCAAATAATGAAATACTAGGCAGCAATGAAAATTAATAAACTACTAATACACTTAACAATATAAACAATTATGATGAGCAAAATATCCTTACACAAAAAAGCACATACCATTATGAGTCTATTTTTACAAAGTTCTAAAGTAGGCTAAACTAATAATACATGAAAATAATCAGAACAGTGGTTGCCTGTTGAAGGATTTGGGTGAGATTGTCTGGAAAGGGGCCTGAGGGACTTTCTGTGAGATGGAAAGGTTATATATTTTGGTGGGGGTGTGGTTTACATGAGTGTGTTCATCTACCAAAACTCATCCAATAGCACACTGAAGATTCATACATTTCACTGAAAATAAATTTTATTTGCCCTCATCCCCAAAAAGAACTACAGATATGTGTGCTGAAGTATTTAGGGTGAAGTGCACTGAGGTTTGCAACTAACTTGGAATTGTGTCAAAAATGAGATGAGTTGATGTTTGGATAGATGGATGGTAAATAGTTGATAAAAGAATTATAGCAAAATGTTAACACTTGTAGATTCTACAAGTGGTGGGTGTGTGGATGTTTGCAGTATGATTTTTTCAACCTTACTGTATGTTTGAAATTGTTCGTAATAAAATGAGGAAACATATAAAGTCTCTTATATTCTGTTGCATTAAGGAGTTTGGACTTTCCTCTGGCTTGAGGGAACTAATGAATGCTTTTAAGAAGAGTTATGCCATAGTTTTAGAAAGAGAGCAGAGGCACAGAAACTTATGACTCTGTTTTAGTTTTTCAGTAAGAAAAGAGGAAGGCCTGAGCTAAAGAAAGGGCATCACAGGTGGAGTAGAAAGGATGGATTCTGGGTTTAGGGATAGAATTCTTAAGACTCAGTAAAATCAATTTGGCAATGGTGGGAGTTGGGGTGGGGAAGATATTGTGAGCTGGCGCACAGGCCTGACTGAAGGACGCACGACCTAGGGACTGGTGGATGACAGTAGTAAGGTCAGATAGCCTGAATGTCAGAAGAAAGGCTTTAACACAAAATTAAGTCAGAATGCTCTGGAACTAATGGTTGGGAGCCGAGAAAATGTCAGCGTGCTTTCTAGCATGTGAGCCCATCTTTCAGAACATAGGAGGGTCAGGGCAGAATAGGATGACCTGGAAAAAGTCATTGTGTCTGGAGACCAGTTCTAATGAAACCTAAAGAGTTGAAAACAAGCCTGGGCAATGTAGCAAGATCCTGTCTTTAAAAAAAATTAAAGAATTAGTTGGGTGTAGTGGTATGCACCTATAGTCTCAGCCACTTGGGAGGCTGAGCTGGGAGGATCACTTGAGCCCGGAAGTTCAAGGCTTCAGTGAGCCATGATTGCACCACTGTGCTCCAGCCTGGGCAACAGAGTAAGACCCTGTCTCAAAAAAAAAAAAAAAAAAGTTGAAAATATTTATATACCTTTGATGCCAGTGCGTATTCTATAACCTAGCTACTAAACTCACGTCACTACACCAGAAAGTCCTCTTTCTGGATCAGGATTCACAGCTACTTAACCCAGTGTTTCTACAAAAGCAGTAAATGTGGAAAACTGTGTAAGCTTTGAAGCATGAAGTTAAACTGGAATGTTCTCGAATTAACATTTGGGAGCTGAGAGAATGTCAGCCAGAACTTCAGCTTTGCTGAGTCTCCCATTCTCTTTTGGAGAATGTAGTCCATTAACATACAGTGTCCTGGTTGAAATGATGAGAGCCATAGCTTGAAGGTCTGAGGCATGTGTGGGGACTGACATATCTGAGCACTGATGCTGCCCCCTCCGGCTGACCTCAGCTGCTCTGTTTGCTCATCACTTACTAGGAGATTGTGGCCCCGGTGGCTTAGAGGGATGAGCACAATTTGTGCCAAGAGGCTGTCCACTTCTTTAGGCGAGGGATGCTTCAGGATCGAGCATGGGGGTGTTTCATTTCTTTTCCCTCTCAACTGAAGAGCACTTTGATTTCCAGCACAAGTATTATTTTTGAAAGAAGCGATAGTGTGTAGGGCAAGTGTTTGTTATTGTGACAGCACGGAGATTTCTGTGAAGCTCCCCTTAAAGTTCCACCTTGAGCACTTGCCCTGGGCGAAGGGTTCAGTCGGTCCTGTCTCACACCACTCAGTTATGCCAGGCCAAGCAGGCAGGGTTTTTCTACCTTTTCACCAAGAGAATGTTCTCTTAACATATGTCCCTTTAGCCCATACTGGACTCTAACCTTCTGAAGGTCTGGGACTGTGTAATGTTTTTTATTGTTGCTGTCATTGTAGTTTTGTTGGCTTTTAAAAATGTTTTTATTGGTATCCTTTATGGTACTAGGCAAACACGTTGTGTAACAAACACTTCAGAACCTGCTGTGGAGCAGACACTGCTGGGCAACAGAGATGCCACAGTGAATCAGTCATTGTCCCTGCCCTTTTACAATGTATAGTGTAAGGGAAAGAAAGCATGCAACTAGGAATTACCTTTAAGTATTTGATGACATTCATGGTATGTCCTGGAGGGAAAGTAGAGGGTGCTGTGTATACCAAAAAACTTAACCTAGTCATATGGGCATGAGGGCCAGGGACCATCAGGAAAGGCTTAGCCAAGGAAGTAACATTTAGCCTGAAATCTGAAGGATGATTAGTAGGAGTGGCTCAGGCCAAGAATGGGATAAACGGGTCAAAGGAAGAAGCATGTGCAAAGATCCTTAGGCAGATTGGAGCGTAAGCAATGTTGAAGAAGAAAGAAGGCTCTTGTGGCTGGAACAGAGTGAGCACTGGAAGGCGGAGGTATATGAGCTAGGTTGGAGAGAGACCACATCACACTGGGCCTTGCAAGCCTTCGTCAGTATTTGGAGTTTTATTCTAAGGGGGTGAGAAGCCATTGTGAAGTTTCAAATGGGGAATGATATTCAGTTTCTGGTGTCCTTCACCATATCTCTCTACATTTGCCAGATAGCTAACTCAGTGGCAGCAGTGCAGCAAAGGTGGGG
Source organism: Sapajus apella (assembly GCF_009761245.1). Taxonomy (NCBI): domain Eukaryota; kingdom Metazoa; phylum Chordata; class Mammalia; order Primates; family Cebidae; genus Sapajus; species Sapajus apella. The sequence goes on from NW_022436966.1 coordinate 4,058,472, forward strand.
CTGGGTAGCTTGTGGAAAGGCCCTCTCTTGGTCAACCTTAGCTGATAGGCTAGGCCCAGTGTGCTGTGGTTATAGGTGCAATAATCAACAAGTCTCTGCTGTATGTGAACCAGCTTGATTTCTTAAACTCTTCCCTTTTGTTCCAGGCAAGTCTTTTTCCTGGAAAATTTTTTTGAGGGGAGGAGGGAGACTCTTACCAAACCCCTAAAAAGAACCTCCTGAGCTGGGGATGCCCCCCAATCAATCATTACAGTCCTGTGGCTGTAATGGAAGAACCAATGGCCAGTCCAGCTTGCCATGTTCAGCCTAGGCCGGCTGTGGCCTTGATTGGTTTCTGTTGATGTTTCTGTACCACTTCCACCACCACCACCGTTTGCCAGTCTCTGATTTTGTGCTCACATCTTGAGTGGGGAAAGAGGGAGTCGAAAACCTCAAGTCATACCCCATCTGGGTGTTCTCTCTGCCCGGGGAAAAGACTGTTTTGACATGCTCCCCAGAAGGAGCTGGCACATGGTGATTTTTAATTTGAGGCGAGTGAGGAGCAACTGACATTAAAAAAACAAACCCCAAGCCCCCAACACTGAAATCAGTGTTGACATGCTTTGCATTGACCTTTTCTCCTGGAAAAAGCTTTGCTGTGCTCCTTGCCATCTGTTCTAGGGTTTTGAAAACTTTTGTTCTTTCTGAAGCTTTTGGCAAAGTTGTCTTCAATGTGAGTAAGTTGTTGATGGGTGTTGATCAGCCTCTTGGGGGTTATTCCTTGTGGGAGCTCACAGATACTATGGATATAGCACTGAAGTTCTCACTCTGGAGAGGACACTCTTCCACCTGATCAACTAGTGACAGGCAGAGCTGTGAGCAGCCCCTCTTGCCTTTTTCTTTGCCATTTCTCTTCTACCTTCCCTGGCAGTAGAGGTGTTCTTGCCTGATCTTCTGCTGCAGGGAGGGGACGGCCGCATGAGAGGGGACACCAGGAGTTGGCACTTCTGCAATCTAGCCCTGGTCCTGCCACTAGGTGGCAGTACTAAGGAGGATTCTTAGGCTTTATTCTGCGCCTTAGTTTCCCAGTTGGTCAAGTGGGTGTTGTAGTACATGACCTGCTGACTTCACAGGTTCTTGTAAAGATGGAAGCAGCACTGTCTGGTTCAGTGCTACCTTCGAAATATGTTTTCATTAAACTGTACAAGGTTTAAGAGATTTTTAAAAGTTTGTTGCCTGGTTTTAAAATCAGGAGATCTCACTTAAAAATCCAGGTATTTTTGGAAATCAAAAGACTTGACAACTCTTAGCCCATGTTCCTCTGTGACAGCAATTGGCTGGCATTGAGGAGTGGCTACTTCATGAGCAGGAGCATGAACTGCCTCATGGTCACTGGCCCCACTCCTCCCTGTGATCTTCCTGACAGTGAGTCTGTGTCATCACACGCCCTCCATACGATTTGTTAAAGTTGGACTGTTTTACTCCTTTATGTGATCTCCCTGGCCTCTTTAGGCATTTGGGTTTGTGCTCTTGATCTCAAGAAGATACTCCAGATTTAGAATTTTATAAGTAATATACAAATGCAAAGTGTTTTTGCAAGTAGGTGAGGGTGGAAGGGAAAGGCGGGAACCTTTTGTATGCCAGATGATTTGCTTATCATTTGATGGTCCCCAAAGCTTTGAGGTAGGAGTTGGGGTGGGGAGGGTATTATGAGCTGGTGCGCAGTCCTGATTGATGGACCACGACTTAGGGGCTGGGGGATTACAGTGATATGGTCAGATAGCCTGAATGTCAGAAGAGAGTCTTTACCATGAAGTGAAAGCCCTTGACAGGTGAAAGGACAGCCTCAGGGAGATTGTGGCTTGCTTAAGCCAAGATTCAAACCTAACCTGTTGGGCTCTGAAGAAATACTACATGCCTCAAGGTAAAGCAGGGCATAGCGCCCTCCCCAGAAGCTGCCTGTCCGCATCTACACCTTTGGTAGGCATTTAAGTGAGGCCTATTTGCATGACTTGTAGTGGTGTAGTCCTTTTGTCTCTATAAAATACTTATACATTTTATAGAGACAAAATATTCTATAGTTTGAATATTTTGGGGGTACTTTTTTCTCTCCTTTGTAGCAAAATTGCTCCTTTTTTTCCAAAATTATTATTACACAGATAAAAGTAGAGCTACTTTGAAGCTGAGAAGGAAGCTGTGTGCAGAGCCCTACCCTTGTAAGGGAGGGAGGTCAGTCTTTCCTCATGTAGCCACTGAAGTACCTTCTGTAATCCTAGGCCTTGGAGGCACCCAGCTTTTACAACACTAATTTAGTCTTAATTTCTGCCCATGAGGAAATGAAGGCCAAAGAGATCCAGCAACTTGTTCAGTGTTCATTTACATCTCATGGGTGAAAGCCACTTTAACTGTTATCTGTCTGATTCCTTAGAAAAGCTTCCGAAGACTTTTATTTTATGCCTGTTTTCTCTTCCTCGGGTAATTAAAAAAGAAGCTGCGTTAAGTAAGCAACATCTGTTGAGTTTCACCTTATTTTAAAAGAGACACAGAGTTTGTAGGGCCGTAAATTGGAAAGTGAAGAGCAGACAATGGGCCTGGTTGCTGTTTTTCTCCATTTGGTATCCTTTAGCTCTTTGAGCTGTGACATCTTTCCATCTCAGACAACTGGACTCCATTCCCAAAGGTGTATATAGGACTTACGTTAGGAAGTGCAGTTTCCTTTTACCTGCAAGAAATAAGCAGTTGGCGATTTCAGTGCCTAGAATCTAGGCCCGATTTTAAAATAGCCAGCAAAACCTCTTTGGCAGCAAACCCAGAAGCCCTGTCTCAGCACCATGATGGGCCTCTTTGTCTCATATTCCTGGTCTAATCATTCTCATTGTCTGCCCAGCTGTTTCCCATCACTTCTCAAATAATCTGTTTGGTGTTTTTCTCCTCTTTCTGCTCACCTTCCCTTCCCCTCCCTCACTTTTCCTTGCAAAGTGGAAGCCGCTGGTGTCCTGATTCATTCAGAACAACCCTCCAGCATGATTCAGTATTTGAATACAGAGCCAGGAGATACACTACTTGCTGCTTCTTCCAAAGCCCCATTTCTGAATTGAATATTATGGTGAGGCCCCCGAGGAGAGTTTTAAAATATTTGTCTTTATTCATTTTTCTAGAGACGGAGGGTCTCACTCTGTTGCGCAGGCTGGAGTGCAGTGGTGCCATCATAGTTCACTGCAGCCTCAACCTCCTGGGGTCAAGCAATCCTCCTGCTTCAGCTTTCCAAGTACTTAGGACTACCACTGCACCTGGCTAATTTGTCTTTGTTTTGTTTTTGTTTTTGTTTTTGAGACAGAGTCTTGCTCTGTCGCTCAGGCTGGAGTGCAGTGGTGCGATCTCGGCTCACTGCAGCCTCCACCTCTGGGGTTCAAGCAATTCTGCCTCAGCCTCCCGAGTAGATTGGACTACATGTGCATGCTGCCACCCTCGGCTAATTTTTTTTTTTTTTTTTTGAGACAGAGTTTCGCTCTTGTTACCCAGGCTGGAGTGCAATGGCACGATCTCGGTTCACCACAACTTCTGCCTCCTGGGTTCAAGCAATTCTCCTGCCTTAGCCTCCCGAGTAGCTGGGACTACAGGCATGCGCCACCATGCCCAGCTAATGTTTTGTATTTTTAGTAGAGATGGGGTTTCACCATGTTGGCCAGGATGGTCTTGATCTCCTGATGCTGTGATCCACCCTCAGCCTCCCAAAGTGCTGGGATTACAGGTGTGAGCCACTGGGCCCATCCTGTCTTTGTTTTTTAAAAGTTTGAAGACCATGATCTCATGTTGATGTCAGAACTAAAAGAGATTTTAGAATTTATGTAATACCCTCCTCTGTGTGTTACGAATTCTCATTCACTGTCTTCTCCCAGCAGAGAACTAGGCACTTCTGTCATCTTTGCTTATTTAACAGTAAGCAACATCTGTTGAGTTTCACCTTATTTTAAAAGAGAAACAAAGAATTTGCAGGGAAGAAATCTGGAAAATGAAGAGCAGAAAATGGACCTGGTTGCTGTTTTCCTCCAGGTTATTTTAGTAATCCCACTGGTGACTACATAATCCCATGCTTATTAAAACCTTTTATCAGGAAATTGATGGGAAGCAGCTAATCCTAGGAGTTTAAATGTTGAAGGGTCTATAGGGAAGTGCAAATTAAAACCACAACAAGATGTCACTACACACCCACTAGAATAGCTAAAATAAAAAATACAATACCAAGTATTGGCAAGGATGTGGAACAACCAGAACTTCCATATGTGGCTGTTGGGAGTAAAAAATAGCACAACCACTGTGGAGAACTGCTTGGCAGTTTCTTATATATAAAGGGAAATAGTCACTTGCCATATCACCCAACAATTCCATTCCTGGGTGTATACCTAAGACAGATAATTATCCATGTCCATAAAAAAGACTTCTGTATGAATGTTTAATTCGTAATAGCCAAAAGCTAGAAGCAATACACATGTCCTTCAACAGGTGAATGAATAAACTAATTGTGGAATATGTGTACAATGGAATACTAGTTGACCAAAAAAACAAAAACTACTGATACATGTGACAGTGAGGATGGATCTCAGAAATGTTACGCTGCATGAAAGAAGCCAGACCAAAGGACCATCTACTGTATAATTCCATTTATTCTAGAGCAAGCAAAACTATAAGTATGGAAAGCAGATCCAAAGTTATTTAATACATGCGTGGTGAGGGAGGGAAGGGGAGATTGTCTACAAAGAGACCTGAAGAACTGTCGCAGTGATGGATTGGCTGTGGTGATGGGTATGAATATATACAGTTGCAAAAATGCATCAAACTGTACACTTAAAATGGGTGTGTTGTATTTTATGTGAAGTTGATGTAAAAATACAGGTTTTTAAAGATGAGGGATCTTACCTGAACCTCACCACCAACTAGCTGTATGCTAGTTGTGTCCTTCTTGGGAAAGGAACTTAATCTTTCTGATGATAGGTTGCTCGCCTACCTCATTCAGTCATTGAGCGAATACAGATGAAATCATTTATTTTGAAATGCCTTTAGAATAAGTCGTATACACATGCTGGGTGGGAGGAATATTGCATATACTCGTCTAGAAGACGAGAACTGTGGTAGTGAATGTCTGAGCTACTATATATATATATATATATATATATATATATATATATATATATGTTGGAATTCATTTGCAAATAATCTTTTAACTTTGTGGAACATGAGTTGTGTCACTTCCCCTCCTTGGCCTTGAGTAAAATGAAGGAGTTAGACTAGATTAGACGTAGAAAACTGGAGGCTTGGAGATTATCTAAAACTTTTCAGGTGTGTTTTCTTTAGCTTCTACACTATGGTGACCTGAACAGCATTAATTTAAAAGGTGACTTGTTGCCAGTGTTTAAATGTGGAAATTTCACATACAATTTTGGGTTTCTAGCTCATCTTTAGAAATTAGCAGATCTGACAACCAGGTCCATATTCCCACATGGCAACAATGTTCTGGAGTTGCATGGTGGCCATCCCATTACATGAGCCATCACATTAGTTTCCCATATTCTCTACCTCTATCTGTGTGTTTTTTGTCCTGTGTAGAAACTTTAAGTGGAAAGTCAGTTCATTTTTTAATGCTTACTGTATGTTAGACACTGTAATGACAATGCAGAGACAAACTAAATGGACAAAACCTCTAAACTCATGCTGAGCTATAAATAGCCGTCCACATCTCCATCAACAATTAGGGGGAGAAAGTTAGACCAAAAATGCTGTGTATTCTAGGGAAAATGGGAGAAAGCATGTTTTCTTGTGGACGTAAAAAAAAATTCCTGCATATTTAATAGGCAGAGCATGTCTGTGTCAAAATTATCCTGCCTCCTTCACTTGCTTGCTTCACATAATAGATCATATCCTTTTTATGATTCAATGGATTCGTGGATGAGATTATCTGAGTGTTTCAAAAAATGCCAGTAGGCGGAGAGACTGACACAGGTTACTGAATGTTAGATTTTCTTACCTCTGTCCAAACCGTTAGATTTTCCCATTTAGCCAAGATCTTGGGATACAACTCAGGCTGAAATAAACATCTCTGTTGACAGTCTTCTCTGTTGACAGCCTCCTTCCATAATAGCCTGAACCCTCTTAAGCTCTGGCTGAGAATCTCATCACCCTGATCCATGTGACAGGGCTGTGCACGAGAAGTATCTTGAATGGCACTATCTCCCCTCTTCTAAACCAGTAGTTTACATTTCCATTTGGTCTACTACATAGTGATAGTAACCAACATCTTTAGACTGACGAATCCTGTTAGGCGTGGATTTTGATCTCATGATCTAAACGCTTCTCTTCTGCAGATAAGCCCTTTTATAGGCATAGATGCTTGACAATGTCGCTTCATCTGTGTTAAGCAAAGTGATTCATTGTTTTGCTTTTAGATTTATCATGGTCATAGGCTTTGAGAATCTGGGCTGGCTCTTGTCAGCCATTGTGCTTACTGGATTGCGTCGAAGGCGACTGACCCATTTCTTCAGTCCTGGCTGAAAAGGTCATCTTGCTACCTACGAAGAAAACTACACTGCTCCCATCTGGTGGTAGTTATCTCAAATTGCAGCAGCCAAAAGAATTGCCTTTCCTTCAGTGGTGTCAGGCACTGAGCTGTAGGAAATACCTATTCCCACCTTTTGTTTCACAACACTGTCAGCTGTTTCCTTATTACCTAAAGGGTATCACATGGTTTTTCTCGGAACGTGAACCACTCCAGCTTCTGCTCATGACTAGCCATAGGACTCCTAAGTCTCACTTGGTTTTTCCACACATAAAGCAAAACACTTGGACTTAATGCTCTCTAGGAGTACTACTCTTGTGAAGTCTGTAATTCTGTGATTTTTTTTAAAAAAAATTCAAAATATCAATGAAATGAATCCCACTTACAGTATTTACAAAACAATTATGAACATACATGGAAATTTTGTAATTTACACTATCATTTTCTTCTTCTTCAATTCTAATTAATTATAAGATAACATCATGGATTTAATAACTTTGGTGGGGGTGGAGAATAAAAAGATAAATACCACTGCATTAAATGCACATGTTTATTACAAGACATTCTGAAACCCTAAAAAGCAAAATGTAAAAAATATACATTTTAGAATTGAAGTGCGTGTGTGTGTGTGTTTAAAAAACTTCTGAGTGTCAATGCTACTTTTGAAAGTGGAAAATGTTGTTGAGGTACAAAGATCAGAGAGATGACAGTTAAAGTTTCATGGTAAATTTTAGAGTTTATTTGAATATTGAGGAACATTGTAAAAAGAAATATACAAACATGCAGTCTCTGGTATCATTTCTACAGTCCACATTTGGAACTGAAGCTCATTAAATTTTTTTTTTTACAAAATTATGTGTATATTTTATGAAAACATGCAATAGTGTTTTGTGATTAAGGCTCGTTATGGTTACAAGGAACAAAAACCTGCTCAAGCTAACTTGAAAAGAATAACTATGTAAAGATACAGTAGGAAATGCCATGGACTTCAACAGACAGGTACTGGAGTGCCGCTGAGCCTTAGGGGAATTAAAAGGGCATAATCAGGACCCAAGTCTTTATTTCTCAGAGGCCAGAGATCTCTATAATGGCTGTTTATTGATCTGTATCAATTTTGCATGTGGCTTCTAGCCCGGTACTACATCATAACCTCAACTCAAATTCCCATACTGAAGACTTCCTTCTGTGTTCAACTCTATACAATTTACAATTAGTGACCACCTCTGTGCAAGAGTAGCATAGTGATTATTATTATTACTATTTATTATTATTATTTTGCTGCGCAGGGTCAGTGGACAGGATATTCAAGCTAAATGATGACAATGTATAAGGCAGGCAGATCAACTGAGTCTCCAGTGTAACTGCTCCTCGTTCCAAAGCCTTCAACTTTGACAGCTTTGCCTCACCTTTTCTATCTAACTCGTCTCACCAATGGCATTGAAGACCTCATACAGTGCTTTGGGAGTGAGGTTGAGGTTAGGGTTCTAAGAATTTGGGGAATGCCATGGTACAGCAAATTTAGAGCATGTGAGAATGCCTATAGAGTTATATAAATTTCTTTTTTCGAGACAGGGTCTCTTTCACCCAGGCTGGAGTGCAGTGGTGCAGTCACAGCTCCCTGCTACCTCTGCCTCCCAGGCTTACGCCATCCTCCCACCTCAACCTTCCGAGTAGCTGGGACCACAGGTGCACGGCACCATGCCTAGCTAATTTTTGTATTTTTTGTAGAGACAGGGTTTCACCAAGTTCCAAGGCTGGTCTTGAACTCCTGAGCTCAAGCAATCTGCCTGCCTCGGTCTCCCAAAGTTCTGGGATTACAGGCGTAAGCCACCATACCTGACTTATAAATTTCTAGTAATGAATCGTAAACTGTCTTTTAGAGAAAGGTCAGTGTGAACATTAAAAAGTCTCCCCAGGCCGGGTGCGGTGGCTCACGCCTATGATCCCAGCACTTTGGGAGGCCGAGGCAGGTGGATCACGAGGTCAAGAGATCAAGACCATCCTGGTCAACATGGTGGAACCCTGTCTCTACTAAAAATACAAAAATTAGCTGGGCATGGTGGCGAGCGCCTGTAGTCCCAGCTACTCGGGAGGCTGAGGCAGGAGAATTGCTTGAACCCAGGAGGCGGAGGTTGCGGTGAGCCGAGATCATGCCATTGCACTCCAGCCTGGGTAACAAGAGTGAAACTGTGTCTCAAAAAAAAAAGTCTCCCCAATAATTGTGTCATACTTTCCTAGTGTTTGCTACTTGAAATAGCACTCTCTTGCCCATACCATGTATCTTTTCAATAGCTCAGCAGGTAGAGAGGGCAGGAGGAATCTTTAGGTCTGATGTTAGATTTGAATCGAGTAATAGGATGAGAAGAAAAGAAGAGGAGATTCTTCAAATTAATTGACAACTATTTATAATAGCAATTAGTGAAATAATTTCCTAGCCTCTCTGCTATGAGGGAAAGTGTGCAGCACTTATGTTTTTAAAAATGTTTTTGGTTTGAATCAGATCTCTTTGAGACCCTGTATTCTTCAGCTGGTAATTGTTTTAAAGGGAAAAATAACACAAAATCTCACAGACTTGTGGTAAGAATTAAACGAGAACATAAAAGTTCCTAAGACCAGGCCAGGTACCGTGGCTCATGCTTGTAATCCCAGCACTGTGGTAGGCCAAGGTGGGAGCCCAGGAGTTCAAGACCAGCCTGGGCAACATAGCAAAACCACTTCTCTACAAAAAAGTACAAAAATTATCCAGGAGTGGTGGTGTACACCTGTAGACCCAGCTACTTGGGAGGCCAAGGTGGGAGGATTGATTGAGCCCAGGAGGTCAAGGCTGCAGTGAGCTGTGATCATGCCACTTCATGCCAGTCTGGGCCACAGAGGGAGACTCTGTCCAAAAAAAAAGAAAATGTACCTAGGACAGTAGTTGTAATGTAATTGGGGGTTTTCTTCCCCCATTTATCTCTTTATTTGTAGGTTATTTGAAAAATAATTACTATTCTTTTGTTATCCTGAGATAGGTGTTTGAGAACAGTTTCTCTGACTCTTGCCACCCACTCCCACAAGTAATATCTCTGAGTTCTGAGAATCTAAGAATGTGTTCTACTACAGGCTAGCCCTAAAGGCTGGCTGGCAGTGGAATCAGTACCATTAGCAGTGACAGTGGCAACCTGCAGCCTCCATAGTCATCTGACTGACGTTTTGAACATTGACTCAAAAGAGCTTGTGTGTTTCTCTCACAGGTGGATTTGCTATTGTATTTCTGGTGAGGACAAGCAATGGGATGAAATGTGCCTTGAAACGCATGTTTGTCAACAATGAGCATGATCTCCAGGTGTGCAAGAGAGAAATCCAGATAATGGTAAGGCTGGCCCTTGGACTTGGGACTGTTTAAAATGGGGGCAGAGACTGTACCTTCTAAGAAAGCCAAGCAAGCCTTGTTCCCTTCCCTGAGATGGCGGAGAGGCCTCTCGACAAGCTGGGACTGAGCAGCCATGGGATGTAGGACACCACCCTTGCCTTGGTCACTCTCAGCTAGAGGGCAGGGAAGAAAGGAACATAGTGAGAGAACTGACCAGTTTTTAGGTCAGAAATATCATTTGGGGCATTGGGAAAAGCTTACTTAACAACCTGGTTCCCAGAAATTAACTGTGGTATTTAATCCTGAAAGCCTAACTTTCCAATGAGCCTCCTCTTCTGGTCTTGTCTCTCTCAATACCAATCCCCAGTCTCAGTTCAACCCTCCTGGACTCTTGAACATTCCTGGGAATATATCCTTATACAACTTAATATTTTTACATGTAGTTTTTTCGACCTGGAATGCTTTCCCCCTTTTTTGGCCTGGAAACTTAGACCAAAACCTAGAAACCTCATATATACTTTATGAATCTATTTATAGAAGTCCAAGAACAGGCAAAATTATCTATAGAAATCAGAAAGTGGTTATTTAGGGGTGGGAAATTGGCTAGAAAGGGGTATACGGGGACTTTCTAGGCCATGGAAATGTTCTGTGCCTTGTTTTAGATAGTGGTTACACAGGGTATATACGTGTCAAAACTCAAACACCTTAAAATCTCTGCATTTTATTATGTTAATTAGACTTCAGTTCTTAAAACATACTCATTTTTTCAAGATGCAGATTTATATGTTGAAAGAAAGAGACCCTATGTGTTAGGTATACATGCTGAAATATGTGTGGAGGAAATAATGTAATGTCCTTAGAACAATGAGTGGGTTTAGAAGATAAACAAGTTGTTAGAGTAGCATCTTTCTTTTACCTTTGTTTGACATTATACGTAATAAGAAACTTTAAATATATAGTCTTTTATTCCTTTGTGCTTCCACAGTGCTTTTGTTTTATACCAATTATATTGGTTAACCTGTTATGTTGTAAGCAGTTCTGCTGTCAGGAAGTAAGTTATTTAAAATTAGAAATTGTATGCTCCAACACACTGCTTGACATGAAGTAAATGCTTAATAAACTTTAGAAGAAATGCGCATTCGAATAATGGTAGTAGCAGATACTTATGTTCACCTAGAGATGGTGATTGCTTTTATGTCCTGGATTTTAATGCTTTTTAAAGAGCAGAAAGAGATCCAAAAATGGAGAGGGTGGCATTGTAGGTATTCCACCAGGCTCCGCTTGCGCTGTTCACCCTATGTAGAGTCAACTTTTCAGTGGCTGCTTAGAGTAACTAGTTAGGCTGCAGTTGGTCTACTGAAAGTACTCAGAATGTTAGAGAGCCTGGCACTACTCTACATTTTAGAAAGCCAAAACTATTTGGGAAGGAACTGTCAACATTACACAACAAACCAACCAACTCCCAAGACTCACATATATATACACACAGTCAAGATCACGTGGGCCTGTCTGTAAGTCACCAACGCCTTCCACTCCCTTGCACAATGCTCCAGACTCCTGTTCTTGCTGTATCTTCCTTCATACACGCGGTGAGTTTTCTGGGTGCTTCTTGTTATTTGTCTTCCTCCCTCCTTGCGCCATGCTTGTTCAGCTCTCACACACTTTATTTCCTGTCGTTACTTCTGCTGTTTCCTCTCTCTGGAATGCCCTTCTTGCTCATTTTCTTGTGTTACAAAAGCAATCCCATGATTTCACTTTCTCCTCCTTGTTTAAAAACACAATGAGAGCTTAGTGTGCTAGGCAGGCATTGCAGTGGAGGAACTACGGAGCCCAGGCCCATGAGGAGCTCACAAATTAATGGGCCTCATTAGGAGTTAAATCACACAGGTTCAAGTTCTGGCCCAGACCTGTATTAGCTTTGAGAGTTTTTAGTTTATATTCTTTCAAAGCTTAAATATTCAAATAGGTGAACTACGCTTGTTACAAAAAACATCAAGCAGTTCCCTGAGGGGACCTCCTATGCCATTACAAGGTCCCAGAGGCAACCACTTTAGGTGATTCTTTTGATGTATTTCTAAATAACATGCTAATATTGCTAGTTCTTGATTTTTCTTCCATTTTAGGCATTATCTTCTATGGGAAGTAAAGACGTAATGTCACATATCCGCTGCTTGTATCTCTCTCCAAATACTTGCAGTATTCTCATCTTCCGTTTTTCCAAAACACCAGCCAAGTTTGGCTATGTGCTGTTTATATGAATATTAGTTTTTGCATTATTACGTAAGAAAACTATTTCAAGTGAATCTCCTGGTGGACCGTGATTCTTATGCCTTTCCTATATAACATTGCTTTCACTAGAGTTGATAATTGTCTTGTTTTCCCTCTCTTGGTCTGAGTTTTCTTTGTGCTTTTAAACAGTTTAATTCCCAATTTTCTTCAAGTTGTATAAATCATTTTTTGAAATTTTTAGACACATTTAATGGTGTTTGTTTTATCATCTTCAAGATTTCTCCCTCGGTCTTCTGACTAAGAAATCTGGCTGGTTGTTCTCTAGGCCTAACTTACAGTTTAATCTTGGAATCTCCTGGGCATTTCCTCTGCTTCTCTTTTTTGTTAGTACCCCTAATTCATCTTTCAGCTAACTTCCTCATTTTGTTGGAGCTGATCCTCCAGTGTCTTTTTTCTTTTTGAGATGGGGTCTCACTTAGTTACCCAAGCTGGAGTGTAGTGGCACAATTATAGCCCACTGCAGCCTCCATCTCCTGGGCTCGAGCAATTCTCCTGCCCCAGATTCCTGAGTAGCTGAGACTATAGGCACATGCCACCAGACCCAGCCAAGTAGAGATAAGGTCTTGCTATGTTGCCCAGGTGGGTCTCACACTCTTGAGCTCAAGTGATCCTCCCATCTCAGCCTCCCAAAGTGCTGGGATTACAGGCATGAGCCACTATGCCCAGCCTCAGTAGCTTTTTGATACATAATAGATACATTTTTTAGAACTTTCAAGTCTAGAAGTATCTTTATGTTATGTTCATACATCATAGTCTGAGTAGAAAATTCCAAGTTGGAAATAATTGCAATTAGATTATTTAAAGCACTGTTCTACTATGTTTTAGCTTTCAGTGTTGCTCTTGGGAAATTCTAAGTCATTCTAATGCCTAGTCCTTTGAAAGTGGCCCATATTGTCTACCTAGAAATTTACAAATTTTCTCTTTGTTTCTAGTGTTCTGAAATTTCTTGATACACCTTGGTTTATGCATTTATTTATTATCTTAGGTGTTTGGTGGTCCTTTTCATCTAGAAATTCATATCCTTGCATTCTGGAGAATTTTTTTAGTTTCATTTTTCCCCTTTTTCTGAAATTCCTAAAATTTGGATGTTGGTTTTCCTGACTTGATTTTCTAATTTTCTTGATTTCTCCCTTCTGTTTTTTATTTCTTTGTCGTTTTGCTCCACGTTCCAGATTTCCTCAGCTCTATATTCCAACCATCCTGTTGAATTTTATTTCCCAGACTTTTAAATCTCTGAGATCTTTTTTGTTTTAGACACATTTAATGGTGCCTGTTTTATTTTTAATTTCGATAAAGTCCAGTTTATCAATTGTTCTTTTTATGGATTGTGCTTTCGGTGTCGAACCTAAGAAATCTTTGCCTAGCTCTCAGTTCTGAAGATTTTTTTTTTTAGTTTTATAGTTTTACATTTAAACCTGTCATCCATTTTTAGTGTATGTGTGTGTGTGTTTGTTTTTGAGATGGAGTTTCCTTGCCCTGACACCCAGGCTGGAATGCAGTGGCGCAATCTCAGCTCACTGCAACTTCTGCCTCCTGGGTTCAAGTGATCCTCCTGATTAGTTGGGATTACAGGCACACGCAACTATGCCTGGCTAATTTTTGTATTTTTAGTAGAGACGGGGTTTCACTACATTGGTCAGGCTGGTCCTAAACTCCTGACCTAAAGTGATCTGCCTGCCTGAGCCTCCCAAAGTGCTGGGATTACAGGCTTGAGCCACTATGCCTGGCCTTTTTGACTTAATTTTTACATAAGATATGAGACTTAGGTTGCAGTTCATTTTTCCCTTGTGGTTTTCTGATTGCCTTTAGCACCATTTATTGAAAAGACTGTCTAACCTCCATTGAAAATCTTTGTTAAAAATCAGCTGAACTTAATTGTGAGGGTCCATTTCCAGGCCTTTGTCTATTCTCTTCCATTAATCTGTGTACCTATCCTTCTACCAGTACCACACAGCCTTGATTACTGTAGCTATATATGTTTTTAGAATGGACTGAATCCTCCCACTTCTTTTTTTTTTTTAATTTCTTACTGTTTTAAATCTGAAGTCTGATGTGATGTTTTTAAGCCCACCTTAAGTCTCAGACTTCTGTCAGATGGAAACCATAGCCCCAGCCCTGCCTCTCTCAGTGATTGTAAGAATTGTGAAGGGAATTAGAAGATGTAACATGCTGTCTAATACGCTGAGAGTTGTGTGTTGATACTCAAAGAACCGGATTCCTCTCTGTACTTTCAGTGAAGGAGAGACAGGCATGTTGCATCCAAATGCAAAGAGAACTGTTTGCGATTTCACTGAGTGGTTTCAGGTTTTATTTTGATAAATTCTGTCCACTATGTACTGGAGTCTGGTCTGAGTTCTTTGATCTAGCTGGGATGTGTGCTCTGATACCGTCAGAGGGATCTGCCCTCTGACGGACAGTTGGAAGGTGGGTTTTGGACTTCTGATCCCTTTGCCTGAAAGCAGGAGAAGATTAATTATCTTCAGACCTAAAGGGGTAAGAACAGTGATAGGAAATAGCTAGAGGTCCAGATGTGTCAAGGCTATTCCGTGTTCACATCTCCTGGCTCAGATGGATTACATCCTCATTGAGCTTGATAATGAGGACACTAAGCTGCCACCAGTTATGTTTGAGGATTTGCTTCGAACAGAAGAGATCAGATGATTCAAAGCAGACAAATGTTTTCTTATTCCACAAAGGGTAGAAGATAGATCCTGTACAGTAGGAAGCTCAGGATTGTTCTGGGACAAGAATCTGGAACAGATTATTTTATTTTTTTCTTCAACTTTTACGTTCTAGGGTACATATGCAGGATGTGCAGGTTTGTTACGTAGGTAAATGTGTGCCATGGTGGTTTGCTGCACAGATCAACCCATCACCTAGATATTAAGCCCAGCATCCATTAGCTATTCTTCCTGATGCTCTCCCTCCTCCCACCACCCCCAGAGGCCCCATCGTGTGTCGTTCCCTGCTATGTGTCCATGTGTTCTCATCATTCAGCTCCCACTTATAAGTGATAACACAGATTATTTTCAAAGATGCTTTGATGATTTTTTTGTGTAAGAAAGTTTGTGTGTGTGTGTGTGTGTGTGTGTGTGTGTGTGTGTATCTATATAATGCATATTGTTTGAATTTGCCTGAAAAAAACACAGGAAGCATGAAAGAAAGAAACAATAAAAGTGGTTCTCTATAGGGGATGGGGATTGGAGTAGGAAAAAGATTGTCTAGTATTATGTGCTATTTGAAAGTTACTATATTACACATTTTAAAAATGAATGATGGCTGGTGCAGTGGCTCACGCCTGTCATCTCAACACTTTGGGAGGCCAAGATGGGTGAATCATTTAAGGTCAGGTGTTCGGGACTAGCCTGTCCAACATGGTGAAACCCCATCTCTACTGAAAATACAAAAATTAGCTGGGCGTGGTGGTGTATACCTGTAATCCCAGCTACTCAGGAGGCTGAGGCAGGAGAATCACTTGAGCCCGGGAGTTGGAGGTTGCAGTGAGCCAAGATTGTGCCACTGTACTCCAGACTGGGTAACAGAGCAAGACTTTGTATTCAATAAATAAATAAATAAGTAAATAAATAATTTAAAATTTATACAAACGAATGACATTTTAAACCGTTTTGTAGTCATTTGTATGAGTAAGCAGAGATCCAAAGAGCCTTCAGGTTCAATAAGAACAAACCATGTCATAACAACATCCTGTTCTCCTTTGGGAAGGCATCTGGATAGAGAGCTCAGTGGGATGCAGTAGATCCAGTATATGTGGACTTTGGCCAGCTGTTTGGATAAGGACACTCACCAGCCATCTGTCAGCAAAATAGAGAGTCTAGGCTGGATGCTAATATATTTAGATGTAATTGCTACTGATTATAAAGATTTCTGATAAGTGGTTTGATATTAATCTGGAGGAAACTTTCAAAAAAGAAAGCATTGTGGCTTACCGTTAACTTTATGTTATTTTACATTTAACAAACAACTTGGTTAAATAAATAGAAAATACATTGATCAATTATGTACCTTTGTAAAGCTGGAAGATGTAACAACTGCATTGAGTCATAGAATCAGGCTCTAAAATGGTTCTTACAAATTGGAGCAGTGGACTGATTCTAATGAAATGAAATAATAAGGTAAAATCATACACTTGAAATTGTATTCTAATCAATTTTACAAGGATAGTTTTCCCTGAAAATCACATTTTGACTAATACTCATCATAATTCCAGTACTCTAAATAATAGTTGTAGGCAAGGGCAGCAAAGCATCTTTCCCTCATCTTGCCTTTTTCTGAGTAAGCAGGTTGTAGCTGAGGTATTCCCTATGTGGTTCCATTCTATACCTCTACATCCATTTCTGTATTGTAAGCCTGGGGCTGGTCTTTTAACCAAAATCAGAGGACAGCTTGGAACACTCTGGCCTGTTGCTGCTGAGAACAGGGCAGGAGCTACTGCCAGTGTACCTTAAATGTGAGTCAGTCTCAACTTGTGGTAAGATTTTCTCTTGGCCTTTTTCTATATTTCACAGCCATTCAAACAGATCTTCTCCGTCAGAGTTATAAACTAGTGGGGTTTTACTCTAAAATCTGAGATATTGCTGTGTCATCAGGTCATTAAAGCCAAATGCCATTGTGTCTCTGCAAAGAGGGGGTCTTTTCTGCTTAGACATAGCTCAGGATCTCTGCAGAAGACAAAGGAACAGTAGTTTGGACTTGAACTGTTTAGCAAACATCTTGACAAACTGCAGGGTGCCATCTGCAGATGTTAATTATCCAGTTTTGATCCTTTAGTGCCTCTTTAGATTGGCTTGTGTTACTCTATCTGTATTACTTTAACAAAATACCTGAGACTTGGATAATTTATAAAGAACAGAAATTTATTTTCTTATTGTTCTAGAGGGTAAGAAGCCCAAGATCATCATGGTGCTGACAGGTTCAGTGTCTGGTAAAGGCCTGGTCCCTGCTTTCAAGATGGTGCCATGAGTGCTGCTTTCTCTGGAGGGAATGTTTTGTCTTTACATGGTGGAAGGCAGAAGGGCTAAAGAGCCTAGTTAGTTCCCTCCAGCCCTTTTATAAAATTGCTTATCCCATTCATGAGGGTTTTACCCTCATGATTTAATCACCTCCTAAAGGCCTCACTGCTTAATACTATTGCATATGGGATTTAAGGTTTGTTTGTTTTTTGAGATGCAGTCTCACTTTGTCACCCAGGCTGGAGTGCACTGGTATGGTTTTGACTCAGTGCAACCTCCGCCTCCCAGGTTCAAGTGTTTTCTGTTGCCTAAGCCTCCCCTGTAGCTGGGGCTACAGGCATGTGCCACCGCACCTGGATAATTTTTGTATTTTTAGTAGAGATGCAGTTTCACTATGTTGGCCAGGCTGGTCTCGAACTCCTGGCCTCGATCTGCCTGACTTGGCCTCCCAAAATGCTGGGGTTACAGGTGTGAGCCACCGCACCTGACCTGGGATTTAAGTTTTAACATGAATTTTGGAGGGGACACACACCTTCAAACCATAGCATGGTTCTACCAATATTTTTTTCTTTCTTCCAGTTGCTTTATTATTCTTAGGATGAAACCAGCTCAGAGGCAACATTGCCGATTCTTTTTCAAATAGTTAAATATAGAGATGTGAGTCTTTCATTCATCTTTGTGAATATTTGGAGGATATGATTTGCTTTATTTTGGTTTCAAAGAGCTTCTCTCCAGTTCTTCCTACCTTCAGGAATATGTAAATGGAAATGAGTTCTAGATGGGTTGATGATGAGATGGAAAAACAGAGGGAAGGGTAGGCCACTAAAATGTGAGCCCCACAATCACTCTGTTTGGGAAAAACTTGAATTCTAGAGACTGCATGTCAGCTTCATCATCTCCCTTCTCTTATCCAGAGCAGATGCTGTAAGTCTTTTGTCTCATCAAGCTTCTTTGTCATTCCTATACATTTAGGAAATGACCTTGTTCTCTACCGAAAATAAAACAACAGATCTGAACTCACTTGAATTCTCTTTTTCTTCCACCTTAAACCAACATGCATAGCCATCCTCATTTCCTTCCTGCTTGCCAGGAAAAAAAAAAAAAAAAAGTTATTCTAAGACCAGTCCTTTGAACAGTACTCTTAATCTCACCCTTCTATTTACAGAACTTTTTCTGTCAATTATCATCATCCTCTCCTGTATCTTAAAGCTCTCTTCTCTTGGCTCCTTCCTTTCTCTGGTGCTCAGTTTTCTCCCATCCTAAACACCCTTTTTCTCAGTGCTGCTGCCGTAGGCACAAATGTTCTGCAAGAGTAATCTGTAGGCCCTGGCTCTACTTGCCCAATTCCCTTTCTTTGCAAGTCCAGTTTCATTCTCACCACCATCCCATCCGTTCTCTGAAACTACTCTCAAATAAGTCTCCAGGGACTTGCATCTGCTAATTCCAAAGCCTTTCTATTCTGTCTGCCCTTGTGTTGCATCTACCATTTCTGAGGCAATAGGTATTCACAATCCATCACTCAGAGGAAGACTCTAATGAGTTTTAACTTTGATGCCCAGGGTTCAGGTTTGTTCACTTCATACCATGGTGGTTTCTTTTGTTTTGTTATAAAATTTGTTTTCAACTTTAAACAGTTGAATCTCTAATTAGAGTGGTGGTAGTTTCTGTTCTCACAGTCCAAATTGCCAAGTTTGTATGGTGATTGTCATGAGGCCACATGTTTTCTACTCCTTCCCCTGACCATTTTGAAGCAAAGCAAAACAATTTATTAAAACTAGTTAAAAAATAAAACTTTACCTTGCATTTGTGCAAAAATCATATCACCCAGTTTGCTTTCTTTTTCTTTCGATAACTTAGTTCTTACTTTGGTTTTGAACGTCATCATTACAAAGACCTGCCTCTCTGGAGATGTTAAAAGGACTATACCAAAATGTAAGGCCACTTCCAGTGCCCAGATGGGTCCTGACACAGAGAGGGTGCTCAACAGATATTGGTTGGATGATTGAATTCATCCAAGCAGCTCTAAGAGATCACATGCAGTTTCAACTGAAGAGCTGGAAACTTGCCCATCTTATATCCCAGTTGGTTGGCTTGAAAGGCTTAATTATGAGCAAAATGCTTAGGTTTGGATGCTATTGTAGTCCCTTCAAGACTTTGTAAAAAGCCTTTGTGTGTGTGTGTGTATGTGTGTGTGTGTATTTCCCAAAGGGAGAAAACAGCACAAACTATTTAAAAGTGAAGTTGAATTCATTTTGCCCCTGCAACCAGGAAAAACATCAATTTTATTTTTCTTAATTAGAAGTTCACACATTTAAGTAGTTCATATGTTCTCTCTATTCTTTACCCCCTGCAGTATTTCTGGAGAGGAGAGTCTTCGCTTCTAGTTTATGTGGAGCATTGATGCAGTAAGCAAGTAGACACTTTGTGCATTTAACTCTAGAATTTAGGTTCTGGAGTATGCTATGGTTTAGTAGGGTTATGGAGTTGCTATTGAAGATCTTGCTGTGAATCTCAGGGACCACTGGAAACCTATTCTTGACCCTGCTCCTTAGTCTTCTCTCTCAACACTGTATCATCTCTGTATTTAAATTATCTGTGCTAATGGAGCTGACTGGCTAATTCTGTCCCGTTAGCATCTGAAACTAACAATGTATTTCTCATCTCTTGTTCACAGAGGGACCTGTCAGGGCACAAGAATATTGTGGGTTACATTGATTCTAGTATCAACAATGTGAGTAGCGGTGATGTATGGGAAGTGCTCATTCTGATGGACTTCTGTAGAGGTATGTATATGAACCATACCCTTAAGCTGTCATTTCTCTAGCATTTTGATTGTCAAGGTTGGGGGAGTCATTTCACTTAATGTGCACTGTACCGTATGGTATGTTCTGGTTTTACAGATGAGAAAACTAAGGTTAAAAAGATACAGTCTGCTGTCAACTCTTGGTTATTCTTATAATGGCACAAACAATTTAAAGTGTAGGCAATGTAAAACTCCATTTTCATTGGGTTTAGGAAGGTTTGGTATTTGTATATAAATGAGAATGGGTAAGAATGAGAATGAATATGTTCTTTGTGATGCTTTATAACAAATGATGAAGACACATAATAAAGACCCAGCTCCAGATGGACAAAAGAAACAGGGCAGCTTCCCCAACTCCCTCACTTGTGTGTTCTCTTTCCCACTTATGCCATCATTCTTGTGTTATGGGGTAAAAGAATCCTTTTCATCTAATGGAAGTGACCCTTGTGTCCTTGCTCTAAAGCTATAATTCCTAGTAAGGTGAGACTATATTCAAATGATGCAGCTGTTAACAGTTGAGTAAAGTCATTGAAATCTTGAAATTTCAAAAAACATTTATCTTGGGAAATTCAGACTGTAGCATGATTTTTTTCAGAGTTAATTGCATTTTATATAACCATTGCTTGGAGGTTTGGCTTAGGTCCATGCCTTACTATTTGGTGCTGTGTTTTGTACTCACCCTCAGTTCCATTAACATTTTCTCTATGCTTAAGATACTATCCATAAATTAAATATGTTGCTAATCACAAAAATGTGATGTTAACCAGTAATTTCAGCCCTTACTGTATTAGCTATTTACCTGATTTCTTAAAGTATTACCAAATTTGAACTTAACTATTTGTTTCCTCCTGCTCATTCCTTTTTTGGATACTAAAATGTTTAGAGATCAGGCAGTAGGAGCATCCAGGCATCTGGATAATTTTGTAAGTGAAGTCATCAATCTTTTGGTCCTAGAGATTAATTGTTGGTGGCCAAGCAGTAAGTAGTGAAGCCAGAGAGACTAAGCTGTTTCTGAAGTTCAGACTATCAAACCATCTTCTTCCTGTTCCCTGGACCTATTGTGCCATCTGATTCTTACTAAAAGATATGGCAAGTTGAGGCTGTGGCCATGTCTCATACACAACGGTCGCAGTATAACCAGGCAACTACAACAGGACCATATTGTCAGTTCTACTCATCTTGAAGACATAATGAGGGCAGCTCACATCTGGGGTGCTTTATAAAATAAAGAAACTGTTTTTGATGCATTGGAGGAGACACTGAATCGTAAGAAAACAAATCCCAAGCTGGGAGTCAAGACAGGTAGGTTTTAATCCTGGATCAGTCAGTGGTCAGCTCTGTTACCTTAGTCCAGACCGCTTCTCTCTGGACAGCCGTTCATTCTCTTAGACTAACTGACAGGTCTGAGTGTTTATACCTCTCCTTTGTGCTGTACGTACCCCTCAGGTGGCCAGGTGGTGAACCTGATGAACCAGCGCCTGCAAACAGGCTTTACGGAGAATGAAGTGCTCCAGATATTTTGTGATACCTGTGAAGCTGTTGCCCGCCTGCATCAGTGCAAAACTCCTATTATCCACCGGGACCTGAAGGTACAGACCACGCTCTTTCATTGAGTGCATTCTTACCGAGTATTTTCTGTCTGCCCCAGGGATGGAGGAGATACTGTGAGGATAGGCGAGAAATTTAAGGTATGGTCCCTGTTTCTATGCTTATCTTCTGCCTGAGGAGAGAAAATATAAAGGAAAAGGTACAGTACAGGTATAAGTTTTATTACTTAAGAAGCCTCCAGAAATTCTTCATAATTATCAAATGCCTGAGCCTGTGTTGTTTTTGTTTTTCCTGACATACTCCCCCCACTTTTCCAGGATTGTGAAAAACAATACTTTTAATTAAATACTTAGTAAACATGATGCTTGGTTTTTAAAGTCTTATTTCATATTTTGCAAAATCCACTAATTGATTTTTTTAATTGTCCTAAGTGCCATCACCATGCACCATGCCTTTCACATTGTAGTCACTTGACAGTGTTTGTTGAATGGAATTGGCACCTTGTTAGGGTTCAACTTAGCATGTATTGAGCACCAGTTGTGTGCCACGTACTCTGCTACATCTTATGTACAGTATCTCTTCAGAGGGAGACATTCTCTGTTACATTTTATAGTTGAGGAAACTAAGGAGCAGAGAGGTTATGTGACTTGCCTAAGATCATATAACTAGGAAGGACAGGGCCAGAATTTGAATCCAGCCCTTTAGATTCTAAATTACAATTCTTTTCATTCTACCTGTGTTTCAGGAAGCATGCTTCATAGCTAGTAACTGGAATCACCATGCACTGGAATCACCATGCCATCACCATGCACTGTGCATTTCATATTGTAGTCTTATTTCATATTTGCAAAATCCACTAATTGATTTTTTTTTATTGTCCTAATTGCCATCACCATCCACCATGCCTTTCATATTGTAGTCACTTGACAGTGTTGAATGCAATTGGCACCATGTTAGGGTCAGCCTCCCCTAGCATGCTTGTTAAATGCAGGCTGCTAAGTTTCACACTGAATCTCTTGGGCTAAAATTTTGATAGTGATGTCAGGGAACCCCGAGAAGCCATAGCTTAATACGAACACCAGGTGGTTTCTGTATACTCTAAAAGTTTAGACTAAAGCAGCATACTTGCATTACTTTTATTTCTTAACATTTTAAAAAAATTGAGACATAATTCACCTACTATAAAATTTAGTCCTTTAAAGCATATAATTCAGGTCAGGAGTGGTGGCTCACGCCTATAATCCCAGCACTTTGGGAGGCCAAGACAGGCAGATCACCTGAGGTCAGGAGTTTGAGTCTAGCCTGGCCAACATGGCGAAACCCCATCTCTACTAAAAATACAAAAATTAGCCGGGCGTGGTGGCACAGGCCTATAGACCCAGCTACTCAGGAGGCTGAAGCATGAGAATCACTTGAACCTGGGAGGAAGACGTTGCAGTGAGTGGAGATAATGCCAGAGCACTCCAGCCTGAGCAACAGAGCGAGACTCTGCCAAAAAAAAAAAAAAAAAAAAACACACCTATGTAATTCAGTTTTTAGTATACTCATAAAGTTGTGTAACCATCACTACCATCTAATTCCAGAACATTTCATTATCCCCAATAGAAACCCTGCATCCATTAGCAGTCATTCCCTAGTCCCCCTCTCTTTGCCTCTCCCCTACCAACACCCAGTCTACTTTCTGTCTCTATATTTTCATGTTCTGGACATTTTATATAAATGGAATCATAATATATGACCCCTTCTGTCTTTTTCCCTTAGCATAATGTTTTCAGGGTTCATCAATGTTGTAGTAAGTATCAGTACTTCACTTTCATAATTTCATAATATTCTGTTGTATGGATGTATCACATTTTGTTTATCCATTCATTCACTGATGAAAATTTAGTTGTTTTCACTTTTTGGCTATTATGAATAGTAACGCTGCTATGAACGCTCATATACCAGTTTTTGTGTGGACATATGTTTTGAATTTTTCTAGGTATAGACCTAGGGCTAGATTGCTGGGTCATATAGTAACCCTGTGTTTAATTTTTTGAGGAACCTTCAAACTGTTTTCCAAAGTAGCTATGCTGTTTCACATCCATCAGCAATACATGAAGGTTCCAGTTTCTCCACATCTTTACCAACACTTGTTATTGTCCTTTTTTATTTTAGCCATCCTAGTGGATATGAAGTGGTATATCCTGGCATTTCTGTACTAAGGCAGTTAGCTTACAGGAGAATAAGTATATACCTCCGAAAGCCTTAGATAGCTTTCTCAAGTATACCTCTGCCTACAGTCAGCCCTTTTTTTCTGAGTAGAAATAGAGGAATGTGGCTGGGTGCGGTGTCTCACGCCTGTAATCCCAACACTTTGGGAGGCTGAGGCAGGTGGATCACCTGAGGTCAGGAGTTCGAGACCAGCCTGGCTAACATGGCAAAACCCCATCCTTACTAAATACAAAAAATTAGCTGGACGTGATGGCTGGTGCCTGTAATCCCAGCTACTTGGGAAGCTGAGGCAAGAGAATTGCTTGAACCCAAGAGGTGCGGGTTGCAGTGAGCCGAGATTGGTCACTGCACTCTAGTCTGGGTGACAGAGTGAGACTCTGTCTCAAAAAAAAAAAAAAGTGGGGTGAGGGCAGGGAATGCATGTTGTTGAATATTTATTACAAGCTTAGCATAGTACAAGTACATAGTTCCATGGGCATGGGACAGAGATAACATTGTTCCTACCCTCAAGATGTTCAAAGTAAGAAGATATCAATGAAATATTTAGACTTGAAACAAATAGATGAAATATAAAACTCTATAGAAGAAAATGATGAATAGAAGATAATCAAGGAATTTAATGTATAGCCAGATAGTAGGATCAGGCAATGGTGATTGAAATTCTCTAGAAAAGCGGGATTTTGAAGGCCTGATAGGAAATGAGTGATCATAGAGGGGATGAAGAACATTCTGGGCAGAGAGCAGAGCAGAGGGCTGCCTGCAAAAGGGAACAGCAAGGTGTGTGGGGATGAGAAGGTGGGTCAGGGCCCCAGTATGTGGCCAGTTGCAGACCAGGCTAGAGTGACCGCAGGCATTGCTCTGAATATGCATTGACACTATTCCTAGTTGCCTTTATCAATGAGTAAAATTTTTGTTTAAATCCTGTTAGCATGTATTTCAGAACAGGCAGTGGTACCAAATCTTAAAGGCCTGACCTCTGCCCTTGCTGCCTGCCTTGGAGAAGAGTGTGAGAGGCATAGAAATAGGAGAGAAATGTTGCTGGTGAGCACCGCTCTGATGATCCATGTGATCTTGCACCTCTGTGTAGCCCGTTCTGCACCCCTTCCATGTTGAATGGGGTAGGAGTTCATCTGTGAACTCTGATTCTGCACCACCGTGTGACTGATACTGACAGAATTACAAGTGCTGTGAGAGGTGAGCATAGGCAGCTTCCTCCGTCTTGCCAAATGCAGAGGACATTTTCCAGTCCCTGTCTTATTCTCTCTGTGGCCTCTGGCTCTTTTGTGACTGTCTCTCCCTTGACCTCTGTAACAGTGTCTTCTCCCCGGCTCCTTTTTCCCAGGCTCCTTGGCTTTCTTCTCAAATTGCTAGCCTCTCTGAGCCTAGTTTCGTCATCTATAAAGTGGAGCTAACAGCACCTGCTCTGTTAGGGTGGTGGTAAGGTTGAATGAGGGAGTATGTGTCAGTCTCTAGGCACATCCTGGCACAGTAAATGCCTGAAAGGGTTCAGAGGTGAGGACAAGGGGAACAGGCAGAGGGGCACAGAGGATCCTTCTAGAAAGAAGTATTCCCATGTTCTCAGCATCTTTGTTTATATTAACTTTTTTTTTTTTTTTTTGAGATGAAGTCTTGCTGTCTTGCCCAGGCTGGAGAGCAGTGGTGCAGTCTCGGTTCACTACAGCCTCCACCTCTCGGGTTCAAATGATTCTCATGCCTCAGCCTCCTGAGTAGCTGGAATTACTGGCGTCTGCCACCTTGCTTGGCTAATTTTCGTATTTTTAGTAGAGATGGGGTTCTACCATGTTGGCCAGACTAGTCTCGAACTCAAGTGAGGCCTTGGCGTCCCAAACTGCTGGAATGATAGGCATGGGCCACCATGCCCAGCCCCGTTTATATTAGTTTTTAAACACTTGCTGGATTAAATGAAGCCTGAATGATAATCATTTCATACCAGTACATACAGCTGCCCAGCTTATGTAGTTCCAGGATAGCACTGCCTGGTGACATTCCCCGTGCTACAGTGAGGTGCTAGGTCAGCATCACCCAGTGATGAGGCCTTGGGGACAGAGCTCAGTGTCTTGCTTGGGACTCTGAGTAGGTCAGTGGGAGGGCCAAGGCAGCGGGCCCCAGCCTCCTCCTTCACTGTGCTGAACAGCGCACGAGATGTTTCAGCCAGGGGATAGGGAGCAAACAGGAATGAAAGGCTGAGGCAGCAGCATGAGTGAGAGGTTACCAGGCTCCGTTCCCCAGCCAGCCCTCAGTGCTTTACCCTTTATACCTCTGTGCTCCTAAGTGGGAGACAGCACAGTACTGGGCACACAGTAGTTGGCCTTCTGTATCCACAGGTTCCCAATCTGCAGATTCAAACATCTGCAGGTGGAGAATACATACAGTTGCCCCCTGTATCTGTGGGTTTTGACACATGGTTGGTTGCATGGAGGGAGATGTGAAACTGCAGATAAGGAGAGCTGATTTTATTGGACTCTGTGGTTGTGTTTTCATTAGTATTGAAGATCATCAGGCATGCTGCTGATTTGCTCACTGTGGTTCAGGAGACTTTCTCCTTACTTTGGATATAGGGACTCATGGGAAGAGGCCTGGATTGTGATTGTTGCAGAGAAGTCCTGGTCGCTGTTGTTTTTAGTCATTGACTACCCAGATCTTACACTTGATGCCACCTAGATGCTTTCATTAGTAGGTTAGATTTTCATGCTCTCTGCTAGTATGTCCATGGTGGGCAGTTACAGTTGCCTGCTGCACCTCCAGCTTCCCAAGGTCTAAGTGAAAAGTCCCCAAGTTCTCCCGTTCACCCTGGCTCTGTCATTGTATCACATAGTCTCAGTCACTCTGAACTCCATGTCACTGCGGGAACCAGCCACCACAGTCCTAGCAGTAGTCAGGGCCAAAGAGTTCTCTGTTTTCCTGTTTGCCAGAGAAAATGCTAGTTACTTCTCTGTGAGCAGGGTGAGGAGGTGCCACTGTGAATAGAAGCAGGATATGGGAAAGAGCACAGGCCAGGTCTACCATGGGCCTTGTGACACCAGTGCCACCCTGCATGTGGGTGTGCTGGTTCACATGCAGAACCGAGGAATGCCCCCTTGCCCTCCCTACTGCCTGTGCGGTCTTTCTTTCCAGTGACAGGAAATAAACTGAAAGTGGTCCCTGTCCTTAAGCAGCTTATGTTCTAAAAATAACCATGGCGGAAGTACTGTTCTATATTGAATGTCTGTCCTCTAATATATTAACACTTTAATCATTTTTCCCATGTAAAATTTTAATTTCTCTGAGAAAGATAAAGATCAATATTGCAGATCATGTTGTCATAGATCTAGAAAGGTCGCCTAAGCAAGCCCTCTTCTTTACTAGTGAGGAAACCTCCACACAGAAGGGCTGTGACCTGCACAGGTTTGAGTGGTCAACCCAGAATAGAGACAAGGTTTTAAATTCCCGTTATATTTTGTTGTATTATACCATGTTATTTGTCCAAGCACTTCAGAAAGGAGAAGAAAGGGTTAAGGTTTAACAAGCACATTCATGTTGAAAAAGTCATTGATGTCTCCTCTTTTGTCAGAATAGAGATTTTGATCTCATGAAGAATAATAGGGTGAAGATTCTTGTCCCATTTTTAGAAACACAGGTTTGGAAACCTGCATTCATCTAATCCTTCAAATTTTGCAGTGGCAGTACATTCTCTGACTGAAATGCCTAAATGCCATAACTGTTTGGAATAATATCGAGATGAAGAGGTCAGTAGGAGGTAGCCTTCTAGACCTTTCTGCTAAAGCTGTAAGGAGAGTTTGAGAGTGACAACTTCAGTAGCACTCTTGAGCCAAGAGGCTGGGAAATGAGGTCAGCAGCATCGCACTCTCAAAGAGTGGCAAGGTTCGGGATTGTAAGTGGTGGTAACCAATCTGTGCTTATACCCTAAAGGACTTTGCCAAAAACAAAGTCTGTGCAAATTCTCTGAAGCTTTCAGAAGGTGGTGTACGACGTCTAGTTGGTTTTCTACCTTCTTCATCTCACATAATCTGTACACACCCACTTAACCCCTTTCCATCACTATTGACTTTTTCTCTATACCTGGCCCTAATCATCTCACACCCAGACTGTTGTACCTGCCCCTCATTGTCTTCCTTCTCTTATTCTCCCTCAATTTGGCCAAGCGAAGTTTCCTAAAATGGCTCTCTTCATGTGCTGCTGACCTGTGAAAAATGAGGAGCGGGACCCGAGTGCCCTTCCTCAGTCTGCTCTCTGTGTGCTTCTCTGGTCCTCTCCCTTCCTCCTCCCTCCTTCTTCCTCCCTCGCCAGTCTCAACTGTCCATGCCCCTTAATTGCAAAAGGCATATCAGCATGGGGGGTGAGGGTGTGGTCCTGGCAGTCCAGTGGCCTGAGCCTGAATCCTGCCCTACCAGCCCGTGACCTCAGACAAGTTAGGTAACTTCTCTGGCCTCTTTTTGCTAATCTGTTAAGGGGTACAATAAGGCTGTGTAAGGATTGTATGCAATACTCTAGGTAAAAGTGCGTGGAGCAGTGTCTGCCACTTAGTAAGTACTGTTAGCTGCTGCTGTTATTATCACTCCGGTTTCTGTGCTTTGTTCCTGTTACTTGTTTCACTTTTTTAAGTCCTTCACTTCCTCCATGGCTCCATATTATCTTGTCTCCCGTTTCCTGACAGCACTGGTTCATAGCAGGTCCTTTCTCATGTTTTCAGCTGTCCTTGCAGTACCGGTGCCATGCACAGCACTATTCCAGCCACAGTGGCCTGCCTCTGTGCCTCCGACACTTCAGCCACACTCCCATCTCATGACCTTTGTGATGCTGTTTCTGCTTGGAATGCTCTTCCCCCAGATGGCTTGTGGCTGCTCCTTCTTCATCCTGGTCTCTGTTTCCCTCAGAGAGACTTTCCCCCACTATGCTATTTAAAATAGCATTCCTCTTCACCTTACATACATTAACCTGCTGCATTCTTGTCATATTTATCACTACCAGGCAAGTATAATTATTTTTTTCTTATCCCCAGTTGGACTGCAAGCTCCGTGAGAGGATAGACTTTGTTTTGTTCACAACCTTATCCCTAGAACCTAGAAACATTCTTGGCATGTGGTAGGAGTTGAAACGTGTTTCTTTTGTTTTTTAGTTTTTAATGTTGTGGGTACAAAATGGATGTATTTATGAGTTACATGAGACATTTTGATACTGGCATGCAATGTTTAATAATCACATCAGGGTGAGTAGAGTATCCACCACCTCAAGCATTTATCCTTTGTGTGAAATGTGTTTCTTTGATAAATGTTTGGTAATAACAGCTTTTCTAGATGTACATTCCAGCATTAGATGTGTAGAAACTGATTCAGAAAGGGAGTGCACACATACAATAGGAGAATCATGCTTTTACGTGAACCCTGCCAGGTGCATGAGGCCAGGGAGGAAGATTGTTGCTGAATGATGCTGAATAAGTGATTTCATCAGCAACATTTAAGGGTCCCTGCTGTGGTACAGGACTGGACAAGGTGTTATGGGAGATACACAGGCATAATACAGTGCCCTTGTCTCAAAAGTGTTGTACTCTTTCTTACTTGGGAAGGTAAGAATAAATACGTAAGAAGTTAAATACCAACCCACACTGAAAGAAATGTTGCCAAATTCTGAATGATTATCAGTGATTATTACCGACCAAAGGTTGGCAAAATTTATTTGCAAAGGGCCAGATAATAAATATTTTAGGTTTGTCATAACTGCTCAACTCTGTCGTCAGAGCTCAAAAGCAGCTGTAAACTTTAGGGTAAGTAACAAGTGGGCATTGTTTGATTTGGCCTTAAGGCCTTTGCCAACCTCTCCTATTGACAGGAAATTCTGTAGATTTTGTGGAGTGGTCATGAAAGGTTTTTCTAAGGAGTTGCATCTTGAATGGAGAGTGAGTGGTTGAATGAAAGGAGCAATTGAATGAGAGGACAAATTAGATTATATATGGAATGCTTAGGAGACATGGAACAAATCAGCCTAGCTAGTGTTTAGACACTTGGTTCCTTATTAAATAGATTTCTGTTGTAGGGGCATTTCTGAACATAAAGCACTAAGAAAGTCCTGACTTTAAGCTTGCACCTGGTGCATTAGGCAAGTATTGTTACCCCTACTATATTTGGAAGTAAGGATGGAAGCCTTGAGTAATTGCTCTGCTTCTAACCTGCTTCCTGCAGCAGAAATATAATTGCCTATCCTTTCTAGAGTGAGATTGTTTAGGTTCGCTTCCCAGCTGTACCAACTATTAGCTGTGTGACATTTAGCAAGTGACTTAATCACTCTGAGCCTCGTTTTCTCCATCTGTGAGAGAAGGATAATAATTATGTTGGGATTATGAGATGTAGTGGGATAATCTATGTAAAGTGCTGAGTACAGTAGTACTGGTAATAATAAAGCTTGGAAAATGATGGCTGTTATTTTTATGACCTCTAAATTAGATTGAAAACATTAGTGTTGTTTTGTTGGAATTATCTTAAATTCCTACCAAAGTGTGTATATGCTCAGGAAGCTTGACTGTGCCACTTTGCATAAATAGATTAAACTGATGAGCTTTATAAAAAAGATATACATGATGGAAATATTTGCCCGCCTTAGCCTTATCTCAAAGAGACAAATCCCTCCTAACCATTCTTAATTCATAATCCTATGCTTAAGAATTGCTAATCATAGAATATACCTGTGCAGGTTGATAGCTGTAGTTCAAACTGTCGGTGTGTCTGGAAATTCCAAGGTCAAAATTATAGATTAAAGTGATTCCAGGGTAGTAGTGCCCCCAGCTATACCTGCATATCCTCTCTGGAAGAACAATAGACTTTAAACCCAGATCTCACAAGCTTTGTACAGATTAAGTTCCAAGGAATGTAAGTTAGCAAAAACAACAAAACTCCTCATAACAGCACTATAAGCAAGGTTTGGTAGAAATAAGAATCAATAAACTGCAGAATCAGTTGGCAGCAGAGACTTCGAATATTGGAATTGGCAGATACAGACTATAAAATATACTTAATGTAATTCTTAGAAGAATTAAAAGAAAGTATAGAAACAAGTATAGAATTAGAAGCTATTATAATTGACCAGTTGTATTTAAAAGAATCAGTAGCAATGTGCTAGTACAGCCTGGATATTTAGTGGCTCCTGTCTTGCCCTGGCAGACCAGGTTTGCACACACATGCATACACACTGACACAGTGTTTTTTGGTTTATTCCATTCAACAAACATTTTTTATACCAAGCATTGTGTTAAGCACTGGGTAGAGAAGACCAAGAATATGATTACAAGGTGATGCTTATCTTTAAGAAGCTTATAGTCTACTGTTGCCTTTGTTTTCCAAAGGTGGTCAGTCTTTGGAAGGCTGAAGACAAAAGACAATGGAGACCTCAGTCTTAATGGCCTAACAAGATTTTTTGGCTGCCATTTTGCTGCCCACACATAGCCAGGTCTGTCCTCCAGCATACTAGTCAGCTCAGTTCACCTAGACCAAAAATCAGTACACCTTCAGTACATAGTGCCCACTATTTTGGAGTTGTCATTTCCTTGGTAGAGTCCTTTGATACCAGGGATTTCTCTAGGTTTGGGACTTTATAAGCTCCCTGCTGCCTAGAATTCCTAACTCACTGCCCAAAGAATTCATTTATTTAAAAAATTAGGGCAATATATTAATAGGAAAACTGCCCATTTATTCCCAGGCATT
The DNA here is from genome assembly GCF_009761245.1 of Sapajus apella. Lineage (NCBI taxonomy): Eukaryota > Metazoa > Chordata > Mammalia > Primates > Cebidae > Sapajus > Sapajus apella. Next base: position 4,089,889 of record NW_022436966.1, read on the forward strand.
TTATCACTTCAAGAAGTAACTGAAATATAAACAATATTAATTCTGAATATCCTAACCTAGTGTAGTAAAGACATTTATATAAGTACTTACAAGGTCCAAGTGAAGTAATTCACATCATGAAAGAATGAAATACTGTAAGACAATAGGGAAAGAGTGACATTTTGTCTGAGTAGGCGCCTGAAAGTTTCAAAAAGGACATGGCATTTGAACTGGGGTTTGAAATGACATTTTGATAGTTGGTTAAGGAGGTGGGGATTGTGTAGGGCATCCTAGCCTGAAAGAAGAGCAAGAGCAAAGGTACAAGTCAGAGGCTTAAAAATATGAGAACGGTTTCTGCAGAGGTGAGAAATGTGGCTGAAATTTACAAAAATGGCACTCTTACATCCCCCACTGTGGAGTTTCCTCTTTCTGTGCTCTCCACCCACTTTTCCCTGTTACTGTGCATCTCCTGTGTTCCACTTGGGATGACCCCTGTTGAGATACTTGGAGAGGAATAACTTCCCTGTGCATATTAATGAGACTGCCAGAAATAAAATGTTTTATGTATGTAACTGTGAAACCAAATTTTCATGTGCATTACTAAATGATATCTTGGAATGGGTGATTGGGGACTGTTTTTCAGGTTGAAAATATCCTCTTGCATGACCGAGGCCACTATGTCCTGTGTGACTTTGGAAGTGCCACCAACAAATTCCAGAATCCACAAACTGAGGGAGTCAATGCAGTAGAAGATGAGATTAAGAAGTAAGCTTTTTCTCCTTTCTTGGAGTTTTGTCCACAATCAGATGAGCAACTTTGCTTTCAGCTCATGGATGAGAAGGTCAGGTGGGAAGAGAATGGTGATAATCAGTTGTCCTTCAAATCAGAGCATCATGTTCATGGTTGGGTTTTTTGACTTTAAGTGAAGAACGAGGAGGGGGTTTACAAGCATACATCAGAGTAAAAGGAAGGACTCTGAGAGTGCTTTATCAGTGGTCCTGTGGTCATTGTACATAGATATTTTGATTTATAATATCACAGAGCCTGTAAAAAGCTGAGAGGTGCACACACCATGAAAGTACTAGGATGTTTTTAAGTATGATCATAACAACCATGATATTATCAGTCAAACAGATGTGCTTTTTACTGAACCCTAAATTGCTGCTTCCTTCCTGCTCATAAGGCAGTCTAAGTGGAAATAATGGTGAGTAGGTTATTAAAGTCTCCGCAAATACTGAATCACAGACTTTCACAAGAAAAAGCTTATTTAGATTTGTGACTCCAATAAGAGCTTGACCCATTTTCCCCTCATGTCCACAGTGTTGGATTTTTTTTACAGGCCACAGCACTCACTGTTACTTGTAATAAATCAACAGTCTAGCCTGCACACCTACATCCTGATCTTCTCTGTCCTTTCATGCATCATCTCAGACAACCACCCCTGGGGCAGGAAGACCCTGATGGACCTAAGGCCCTGAGGGACGCCTGGACCCATCCCATCTGGGATCTAGAGACTCAAGCAGCATAAATCACATGCTTGGTAACACCAAGACACTCACTGTGAGGATGTGCTTATACTACTTTTTTCTTGAGCAAGAGATAAAACTGATATTTCAGCCTGATTCCAGGAGCAAAGATGAAGGGCTGATGATTCCATCCACTCCCCATCCCAGTCAGAGCCCACTTTCTGCTCTTCTCCAGAGTACCCCAGTCAGTATTACATCTCTGTGTTGACACACATTTAAAGGCCATTTTTAAAACAACAAATTGACAAAATATAGTATCAGAATAAGAGTTTATAAGAGAAGATTTTGTTATTTGAGGGCCCAAGAAAAGTTGCTTTTCAAATTTATTTAATGCATTAGTGTCCGAGTACCCACATGTTCTTAGACTAGGAGGACTTTTGCCAAAGGTCCATGGTGTGATGATATGATTGTACCAAGAACAGCCTTGCATTTTATTTGCACTAATATTTCATACTCTCTTCTGCAGATTGCTCCCAGGGATTCTATTAATGTAAAAAGGAAAAAAAAAAGTATTTCTGCCTCTCCTGGTTTTTAATTATTGTATTGACATATTTAATAAAAACGAATCTCTTGATTGTAGATACACAACACTGTCCTATCGAGCACCAGAAATGGTCAACCTGTACAGTGGCAAAATCATCACTACGAAGGCAGACATTTGGGTAGGTGTCAAGTAACCTATCCATACCTCAGATAGCAGCAGTCTTGATTGTAAATTCCCAAGAGTAATGCACACAGTGCTATAGCATGGTGGCTACTGTACCATATCCTTATCTACTTACCTCTCAAGGCTATTCTTGTTGTGGGAAGACCGACCACTGCTTCTTGAAGCATGATAAAATTACTTCCAAACTCTGTGAAAATTATTTAGGTATTTTTTTCATGCAAATATTGCTAGTTCTTTTTTTTGATACAGAGTCTCGCACTGTTGCCCAGGCTACAGTGCAGTGGCGCGATGTTGGCGTACTGCAATCTCCGCCTCCTGGGTTCAAGCAACTCTCCTGCCTCAGCCTCCCTAGTAGCTGGGACTACAGGCGGGCGCCACCATGCCCACCTAATTTTTTTGTATTTTTAGTAGAGATGGGATTTCACCATATTGGCCAGGATGGTCTTAATCTCCTGACCTCATGATCCACCCGCCTTGGCCTCCCAAAGTGCTGGGATTACAGGCGTGAGCCACCATGCCCAGCCCATGTTACTAGTTCTTAAGAGCAAAACAAATACTTATTCTTTACTGGAGCACGATTTGATAATAATGGTACAAATAATGTAACTCAGCTGCTGAACAGTGGTGTTGGGTTTTAAAACTCATGTTTCTAATACATTGATAGTCTATAGTTTTTATATCTGCTAGTAAATGTGGATGGTGTGTTTCTCCTTAGATCCGTTTACAGTCATGATAAATAGACCACTAGTAGCAATCTGCTATGTTTTTTTTTTTAGGCTCTTGGATGTTTGTTGTATAAATTATGCTACTTCACTTTGCCATTTGGGGAGAGTCAGGTGGCAATTTGTGATGGAAACTTCACAATTCCTGATAATTCTCGATATTCTCAAGACATGCACTGCCTAATTAGTAAGTATTTTAAGTTTCTAGTTTCATATTTTTATTTCTATTCACAAAGAGTGAATTGGGGGATAAAGGTTTACGATTTCAGGAATAATGAATTAGATGCAAAGATAAAGAAATTGGTTGATAATGATTGGGAACTCACAATGTAACAGTGTCTAGTTAGAGCAGTGGGTCTTTTTGCTAGAATTCTTAAGTTCTGCTTCACACCTGAGTCCAGCCACCCAAGCAGAAATCCTAACTGTGCCTTGAGCAGTATAGTGCTTCTATATTCTGTTGCAATCTCTATGAAAGCTCTTGTACCAAAGGAGTCCAGCTGACTCATATCAAGTGATAAGAAATTCATCTTTGCAAAACTGGAAGCAATTCAAATGAAAATGATTGCAGTGCATTGACTGGAGTGAATACGTAATTAAGACTATATAACTCCATGGAACCAGGTTTTTCCTCTCATTTAGGTTAATCACTGGATTTTGATAACAAGCACCTAAACTCAATGCTTTCTTAAAAATAGTCTTAAGATTCCCCACTATTTGGTATCATCATAGCAAGCATATGTACTAACATTCATTAACCAGATGGTAGAATAAGTAATCTTAAAAAAAAAAAAAAAAAGGAATCTTTGCACAAGCCCCTGTACTAAAATGCTAAAGAAGCAGAGATTTTTATCTTCTTTCCACATTGGTTGAGACTCTTAGCATCTAAGTTTTAATTGTTATGGATTGATTACAAATCCTGAGCAACCCAGTTTGGGTCCTGCATGGGGATACACTGGAAAAAAGAGAAGCAGCAAATGTGGGTGGAGCATCTGACATTTGTTGAGGACCTACTTATGCCTCATTTAATTCTTAAAATCCTTTATATATTAAGTGTAATTATTCCCATTACACAAATGAGGAAACTGAAGCTCAGAAAATGTAGGTAACTTATCCAGTTAACACAGATACAGCTTTTAAGGTATTGCTCATTCTGTTGTGCCAGTTTTGTCAGTCAGCCTCTTCCATTTATTAACAAAAAAAGGTAATATTTAAAGGACTAGATTATGACATTTAATGATTGTTGGATTGTTTTCAGAGATAAAGCATTATATCCATATTAGAATTCCAGGTATGTAAGTGAAATTGGTAGGAAGTATGGGAAAATGGCCAACTTTGATGTTAGACTAGTATTATTTTTTGATGATTTTTAAAAACATTTATGTAGTAAATTCATATTGAGAAAAACAACTCTTTATGAATGTCTATACCATGAATATCTTTCCCAAACTGCTTGCAAACCATTTGGCAACTCCACTGTCACCCTAAACTCACAGATCTAAAATTAAGTTTATCATCATTAGCCCTCCTTCCTTCTCTTTACCCCCAATACCCATTCCCCTGCCTTCTTTTCAGTTTTTCTCAGTGGTATCACCATCAAAGCCTAGAAAAATAAAATTTAAGATTTCTTTGGATCCAGCTAGCAGGAGAGAGGAAAGTTTCGATCATTTACTCGGCCATAATTATTCCTTTTTTGGAGTTTCTACTGTTTTTATTGCGTTCTTTATATGTACGTTACCGTCACTGTAGTATATACAGACTCTGTCAGCTCATGCCTCTACTGTTGGACTGGTCACCAGCTTTTCTCTTCTCTCTTCGATCCATCCAGCACACCCTCACCAAAAGATTCCTCTTATAAAACACCACCTCTCATGTCCCTGATTAGAAAACTCCAGTGGCTTGCCAATGGTCCCACAGTAGGGCCCAGCTTTTTAGCATGGCATTTAAGATTCTGATTCTGATTGCATTCCACCCACTCAGCCTTCTCTCTACCCTGTCCTTCTGGCTCCTCTGTTTCTGTGCAGCAAGGCATTCTCTTGTCTTTCTCCAAGTCCTTCTTTGCTAAGACTGTTCTCTCAACTGGATGTCTTTTTCTCTTTCTCCCTGACTGAATTCTGTCCTGCTTTCAAGGGCCAGGCCAAGTCCTTCCTCTTCCGCAAGGCAGTCAAAAGGCTGCAGCCTCACTGATCTTTTTGGAACTCAGTGTCCAGAGCATTCACTTTATTATTTAAGCAATCAGCTGCCTTGCATTGTTGTTTGCATATATACATGTGTGTTTGTATTTAGATTTTTTTTTCCTGAGGATTTCTCCAGCCTCAGAGAGGCAGAAGCTTAAAGGACCTGGAAATAGTCAAGTAATCTATAGGTCACAGGAAAAGCAGATATGCATATGTTACTTTGTAATTTCTTTTAATCTGGAAACCAGCTAATATTTCCAACAAAAGAATAATAAGTAAACTCATTAAGTTTGGGTTTTGGTTATAATTATTAAGAATAATCATTCGTTTAGTGAGATAAGATGAACCAAGGAAGCCCATGGTAAGACTGTGTAACCGCCTCGATATCAGAGTATGAAGGTGAGCGCTTGAGTCCCTCTGGTGCAAAGCATAGAGTATGAACTTTAAGTATCTTTGTTGTAATTCACATATTTTATTTTCTTATGGATATTAAATGTTTTATATTCAGGAACATTAGAACTTCTCTAAGGGGAGAAAAGAGGCTAATTATACTGTCTGACTTCTATGAAAAATAAAAACTTGAAAACAAAACATTGGGAGTGGAGAGAGGAATGATGTTTCCTAGCTATGCAATAACTGTTGGAATATTATTAAATAAGTTCACCTATGTTTGCCTTAGGGTATATGTTGGAACCAGACCCTGACAAAAGGCCGGATATTTACCAGGTGTCCTACTTCTCGTTTAAGCTACTCAAGAAAGAGTGCCCAATTCCAAATGTACAGGTACGTGGGTGATGCTATTTAAAGGGAGTTAAACATTATCAAATTGCCGTTTTGAGTTCCTGGGGTGCTAATCAGCTATTTAAATGAATATAGATGTCCTTTGCTTTAGCTACTAGAGGGCATTCAAACAAAGCTAACTGTGAAGCAATTGCCATAAAGGGAATCCAATTTTCCCATGGAATTTAATTATAAAACTGAAGCAATTGTACTGAACAAAAAAATGCCCTAGGGATTGAGATGAACACTTTCGATGAAGATTGACCAAATTCATGCCTATCAACTCTTCAAGTTCTCTGAGAACCACATGCCTGGTGTAGCCACCTGAAGGTGATTTGGCAGGCTGCCTTCCAGAAGCGTGGTCTTGGACATGCCCCCGTGCCTTTTAGAACCTATACCCCTTGTCCCTGTTCTCCTTCCTTGCAGCAGAGCTTCCTTGATTTTGCTTCTGCTGTTAGCCATTTATAACTCACACTCCTCTTTCTCTGTCCTTCCAACACATCAAGACATACGAATATTTTCTACATTTAGTAATCCTAAACTCTGCACTCACAACTGTCAGAGTAAAATGCTTGCAAATGTCTTTTTTACAATCCTTGCATATTTTTCGTGTCATATTATGATCTATTTTTCTTAAATATTTTATTAATGGATGCTATAATAAATAGATCCTGACCTGAAATTTTCTTACTAGTTTCTCAAGTAATGGGCTTTTGATTTCACTGTTGGGGCTTAAGGGTGCTGCTTCTCTTTCACTCTCACTTTTGGAATCAGATGTGGGGTTCATCCAGGTGGAGCTCAGAATATTGGCTTTGTTACTAATAAGCTTGAGTCAGAAGATGTAGCTTGACCAATCAGGCTCCCTAGCATTAGACCACATGACTCAGATGTAAACACCTGATTGCTGGGGGACCGGCTCTTCTATAAAGGAAGGAGGGCAATAGCAAACTGGACCAGCTCACTTTTTCCGCAGTCTTATCAGTCACAGAAGTCAACTCTTCTCCTTTCGGAGAGGAATGCTTGAAGAAGAGGAAATGCGAGAAATTTTCTAGCAGAGATTCCCCCCACCTGGAAACATGAAGGAAGTGAGAAGACCCTCCTAAAAGGCCAGTTTTATCACCAGTATTCTGTGTGTTGGGTTTCCCAGATTAAAGCGAGGGATACTGTGCAGTAACCTGCCATGACTGTGTCTTCTTTTGTAGTCCCACTTTACCATTCATAGAGTTAGATAATGTGAAATCTAAGTGAAAGCATTCAGATTGGTAACTAGCTTTTTAAAAGTACACCTCACAAGTCTCATGTCATTTGGTACTCAGTAGTGGTAAGCATTTGTTTTAGGGTTAGGGACAGCTAGCTGGTGCTCCCTCACGAAGCATTGTTAGATGGATAGTGCAGATTTCAAGCCAGAGGAACTCTCCTTGGCTTGTGGATTGAGTAGTGCCTTACATGTTGGGAAGGGGTACTGGCTCAGCAGCCATACACAGGGGTGGCTGTGGTTTTCTCTGAGCAGACTCAGTGCACCCTGGTTTGACACATTGGTAACCTCAAATGAAGATCTGTCTGGGATCCAGAATAATACCAGCTACAGACATTTCCTTCCCATTCCTTTCATAGCATCAGTTCCAAGCTGTGCTATAGGAGGAGAAGGGTACTGAGAAGATTAAGCCGCAGTGACTCAGCATGGTACACAAGGTTGGGGGAGCGTATGCTATGTACAAGCTACTCTCTCCTCTTCTCTGATACTTTACTTCCCTGACTGTGGCTGAGTCTGATACGCTTTTGGTTAACTTTCCTTCCCTCTACCAGACAGAGCTCAGGGCCTGGAAGCTGCTCCAGAAGATCCCAAAATGTATTTCCATCAGCTCTCAGTCCCAATCAGGCTGCTTATTCTTTAGCAAAAGAAATCTGTGATATCCTTTTTTTTTTTTTTCCTTTTCTGCAATTCTATAGAACTCTCCCATTCCTGCAAAGCTTCCTGAACCAGTGAAAGCCAGTGAGGCAGCTGCAAAAAAGACCCAGCCAAAGGCCAGGTAAGACATGCCTTCATGAGCACATGTCCTCCTTGGATTGCCACAGCTGCAGGGAATGATACCTGTGTTTCTTGATCCTTATGTATGAAAGAGAATCGAGAACTCTAAAGCTGTTTTCTTTGCATGGGAATAGGCTCAGGGGCATTCAAAGATGAGGCAACAGTAGACTTTAAATGTTGCTAGTATGGCGGGGCTTGGTGGCTTACATCTGTAATCCCATCACTTTGGGAAGCCAAAGAGGGTGGAACCTGAGGTCAGAAGTTCAAGGCCAGCCTAACCAACATGACAAAATCCCATCTCTACTAAAATTATAAAAATTAGCCAGTTATGGTGGCACATGCCTGTATTCCCAGCTACTCGGGAGGCTGAGGCAGGAGAATCACTTGAACCTAGGAGGTGGAGGTTACAGTGAGCTGACATGGCACGATATCATTCCAGCCTAGACAACAGAGCCAGACTCCATCTCAAAAAAAAAAAAAAAAGAGGAAGGTTGCTAGTACAAGAGTATCTGAAACATTAGCCAGGCGTGGTGGCACCTGCCTGTGGTCCCAACTGCTCTGGAGGCCGAGGCAAGGGAATTGCTTGAGGTCAGGAGTTTGGGATCAGACTGGGCAATACAGCGAGATCCTATCTCTTTGAAAAAAAAGCAAAAAGTATCCTAAACATGTGTCCTGGCTTTTGGTTAGCCATATTCAGCACCCTAATACTCAGCCTCCCTTTCCTTTTTACTTTCTGTGGCTCCAACCACATTAGGAAAGTGTAGGTCAAAGCACCAGGTCCATGAACAGCAGAAGACTCTCTGCGTCTTAGCTGATCACAGTCTATTCAACCTAGGGACTTCCAAAAAGCAGATGCCAAAAGAGGATTAAACAAACAAAGATGTTATTTGGGGAAATGCCCAAGTGAGAAAAAACAGGGAGGGAGCCAGGAAAGGCTGGGAAGGCCATCGGAAGGCAATGCTTAAGAAGAGAGACAGAGGACATGCACCAGTTATTTCTTATGGTTTCTGGAAATGGCAACATAATAATCTTACATCTCATGTAATGCCAGGACTTAGAAACAGGATCATATCAATTTGCAAAAGAGACTGGGCAATGTGATTTTTATTCTGGGTGACCCTGTGCCCAACTAAAACTTTTGTTACTATGGAAAAAAAGTAGTATCTATATTGGAGGAAATGGAGTTTCTGTCACACTTCCCATTTTTAAATGCTTTGACTTGAATTATTTACTTTTTCCTTCTAGTGCCATGTTGGATTCACTCATTTGCATGCTTTTCATTGTAGAGAGACCACTTTGACAGCTAGTTGCTGCCCAGTTTGAATTCTCTCTGCATCTGAAAACCACGTGCCTCAAACCCCTCTTTGCATCGTCACCCAAAGTGTATTTTGGGAAATCCTAGGAGGTGCTGAGTAAAAGGGCCACAGGATGAAATAAGCTTGAGAAACACTGCATTCTATATAGCATTTTCTTTGAGATTCTCCATGCCATGCATATTCACACATGAAAAGCTCTGCTAGAAGGAGAGCCACTCAGTATATTTTGATCAGTGTTTTACAAATTTATTTGCCCACCAAGCCTGTTTTCAGAAGGTCTTGTAACATAATGACATCCTGTGGAAGATCTTTTGGGAAGCGTCAATTAAGCAGATCTGGAAGGTTTGGGTTGATGTGGAAGTGGAAGCATCGTGTCCTCTGCTCATACCCTTCCATTTTTCCCATACTTTAATATGAACCTTTCTGTTTTCCCTTTCTAGACTGACAGATCCCATTCCCACCACAGAGACTTCAATTGCACCCCGCCAGAGGCCTAAAGCTGGGCAGACTCAGCCGAACCCAGGTATCCTTCCCATCCAGCCAGCCCTGACACCCCGGAAGAGGGCCACTGTTCAGCCCCCACCTCAGGCTGCAGGTTAGTATCTAGATTGGTTTGAAGCTCAGTATACCTCTTTGTTATTCTGGACAACAGGGAAATCTTGGAAAGCCTGGTTTGCTTTAGGATTGGAATCCAGAGGTGCATAGAGATAGCAGTGTTCCTTGAGGAACAGGAAGAAGCTGCCATTGAAATTGTATGGCAATGGCCAGGCATGGTGGCTTATGCCTGTAATCCCAGCAGTTTGGGAGGCTGAGGTGGGTGAATCACCTGAGGTCAGGAGTTAATTTCAAGACCATCTTGGCCAACATGATGATAACCCATCTCTACTAAAAAAAATATATAAAAAATTAGCCAGGCATGGTGACATGCACCTATAATCTCAGCTACTGGGGAGGCTGAGCCAGGAGAATTGCTTGAACCCGGGAGGCAGAGGTTACAGTGAGCCGAGACCATGTCTTTGCACTCCCGCCTGGGTGATAAGAGTGAAACTCCATTTAAAAAAAAAAAAAAAAAAAAAGACAGAAAGAAATTGTATGGCATATCAAAATATCCTCCTTTAATTCTGAGATGGATCTCCAAGACCGCTAAAGCCCGTTGTCTCTGTCTTTTTCTAGACGTGGCCCTGATTTTTGGGGTTTAGAACCTTATCCTACCTCTTTATTTCATATATTTCCCTTTGCCTTTAAAGAAACAAGACTCTTCCGAAGTGTTGAGTTCAGTCCAGGGCATCTTCCCTGTTCTGTTAATTAAACTTTGGGACATTGAAATGGGCCAAGGGAGATGATTGGGTAGAAAGCATGATTCTATTCATTTGCCTCCTAGCCTACAAAAATGCCTCCTTGGGTCTAATAAATCAACAGTTAAAGATGCCTAGAAGAGACAGGACTGAAGAGGCTGAAGGGCTTGGACTAGCAAACAGGTTACATTCAATTTTAGGAAGTTTGGGGTCTGATTAGCTGAGATACAAAGAAACTGATTTGTTTTCATATATGCACCGCCCCCCCCCCGCCAAAAAAAAATAGAAACAAGACTCATCTCTTTTGACATTCGCAGAGGAATATTGTTTCCTTAATGCTTTTCCCTTGAAGTATCTACCACACCTTCATGTTTTGGTATTCTGTTTCTAATGAGTTGAGTGAGCTTTGTTTCATAAGAAGGATTGATTCAAAATATCAAGTAACTGAACTCTACCAGGAAGCTGCTTTTGGTGAATGTGGTGGCCATCTACTTATAGTCAAGCATCCAGACTGGGATAAGCTACATGTAAATCACCAGGGAATGATTTTGTCATGCTGCATGCCAAGAGGGGCAAAACTTAGGTATATGTACCAAAGGCCAGTTGAATAGATAGACACTTAGGGTGCCAAATTAAGTTGTAATTGACTAAATGGGGTGATTAATAAAGGAATACTTTCTTAAGGAGGCATTATTGAACCTTGTTTTGAAAAATTTGAAATACATAATTTAGCAAGAAGATAGAAAGACATTCCAGGTGGGACAGAGCATGGGGAAGGACAGTGAGGAGCACATGTATCTTGGGATAATCTGCCCATTTGTCACCCCCTATTAACTGTTTTGGCAAGACAGAAAGCCACTTTTGTCTGGAAGAGTTTGGAGCCCTTACATGGAGTTTATTCTCTTTGCAGGATCCAGCAATCAGCCTGGCCTTTTAGCCAGTGTTCCCCAACCAAAACCCCAAGCTCCACCCAGCCAGCCTCTGCCACAATCTCAGGCCAAGCAGCCACAGGCTCCTCCCACTCCACAGCAGACGCCTTCCACTCAGGCCCAGGGTTTGCCCACTCAGGCCCAGGCCACGCCCCAGCACCAGCAGCAACTCTTCCTCAAGCAGCAACAGCAGCAGCAACAGCCACCACCACCACAGCAGCAGCCGGCGGGCACATTTTACCAGCAGCAGCAGCAGGCCCAGACTCAGCAGGTAAGGTGGTCAGAGTGTGACCCTTGCTTGCATATCTGAGTCATGACTATGACAAGGCCCACTAGGTAAAGGTATCTTCCCAGAGAGCCATTAGACATTACGTCACCATTTCTCATAGATGTAGATACTAAAGCATTGAGAAGTGGATCCATCACACACACCCCTTCATCCTTTTTCTCAGGCCATAAGGAATCTGTCACCTGATTGAGGAACATCAGTACAAGAGCTATTTTTTAAGGACTGCTTTTTTTTTTCTAATATAATTGTAGCACCATTATCATAATAGAGGAAAAAATAGCAAGTTTCTTATTATCAAATATGCATGAGTATTTAACTGTTTCTGATGTCTCATAATTAAGTTGGCTTGTTTGAATCAGTATCCAATAAGAAGAGATTGTATTAAGTTGGCCTATATTGTTTTCCATTATCTTTTCATATATTTTTCCACATTTTTTACTATGAACGTATTCATTTTATAATGATTAGTATATCTTTTTTTTTTTTGGAGATAGGGTCTTGCTCTGTTTCCCAGGCTGAAGTGAAGTGGTGTGGTTATAGCTCACTGCAACCTCCAATTCCTGGGCTCAAGTGATCATCCCAGCTGAGTCTGTCAAGTAGCTAGGACTATTAAGCATGTGCCACTATGCCTGGCTAATTTTTATTGGTAGAGATAGGGGGTCTCATTATTTCGCCCAGGCTAGTCTCAAACTCCTGGCCTCAAGCCATCCTCCCACCTCAGCCTCCCAAAACACTGGAATTACACACACTAGCCAATGCGGTTGGCTGATATATCTTTTAAGTCCCCTTTTATCCATAGTTTCCTTCTCCCTTTTTTTTTTTCTCCTTTTCATCATTTAATTTTTCAAAGAAATTGGATCATTTGTCTTGTGGAATTTTCCGCATTCTGGGTTTAGCTGATTGCATGCTGTGGTGTCATTTGATGTGTCTGACCATCTTCCATGTACACTGGTAATTTCTTGAGGCTTACTCAGTATTCGATTCAATCTGACAGTTGTTCTTTGTTCTTCCTGTTGCATGGTGTCAGGAGGTCTGTAATGCCTCTATTTCATTAATATTAAGATCAGGGAGCATGTACTTTCAGATCTCCCTGAAGACCACGTTTTCCAAAAACATTTAAAAAAGGAAAAAAAAAAAAAAAAGATCAATCAGTATGTTGAGCTGTTGTCTGTCTGATCCATTTGTTTAACATTCCCAATTAGCTTAGCAGCCATAGCTGATCATTTCCCAGGTTCCTTAATTCATCAAGAATGGTACAATGATATTCTAGCCCTCTTCATTTGGGGGCTGTAAGTTTTCCATGAAGAAATTTTTTCATCAACTCTTTAGTTACCCTGAGGTATTGTTTATACAGAAAAGGCAGGAGAAACACTTGATTCTTTCCTTTTGTTTACTGGTTTTCAGAGAAATAAATTTGTTCCCTCTTAGCATCCAAAGGTGAACAGTGAGGTTTTTGTTTTGTTCAGTTTAGTATCATTAGGAATTCTTAGATTTTAACATATTTGATATATTTGAATACAGTGCTCTTTTTGTATGTGTATGTTTACTAGAGATGGGGCCTTGCTGTGTTGCCCAGACTGGAGTGCAGCGACTATTCACAGGCAGGATCCCACTACTGATCAGCACAGGAGTTTTGGCCTGCTCTATTCCCAATCCGGGCTGGTTCAACCCTCCTTAGGCAACCTGGTGGTCCCCTGCTCTCGGGAGTTCCCCATACTGATGCTGAACTTAATGCAGACACCCAACCGGCATATCACACTACAACCCAGAACTCCCGGGCTCAAGCAATCCTCCTGCCTCAGCCTTCTGAGTAGCTGGGGCTATAGGCACACACCACTGTGCCTCGTATATTGCAGTTTTTAAAAATTTATTTTAAAGCTCATATTGTCCCAACTTTGACCAGTGGAAGTCTATTCAAATTGACTCCTAAGTCCTTTGGATGTAACTCCAGTGGTGTTTAATGATTTCCTTGCTATCTAGGATCATGCTGCCCTCTAGGATTATACTGCCCTCGACTTGAAATCATCCATTTTTCTTAGGAACTCGATTTCCTTTTAGTGGAAATAATGTTTAGAAACCACAGTTTTGATGCTAGAGATACCATTTGCCTAATGGATTGGTTGTTGTTTCTAGGTCTTCTCAGTGGACAATTAGAAAATATGTTTTGTTTTGTTTTGTTTTGTTAGAGAATAGGCATTATGAATTCAGGTTTATATTCCTAATTTGGATTTGTAATTGCTGGATTTCTGTTTAACTTCTTGGATTTTGTTGTATTTTTATCTGGAAATCTTGAGTCTTAACAGCATTAACGTAGTTAATTAATTGATGTGTCGTTTTAAGATAGCAATAACTATATGATTACTGAAAAGAGTTTAAGATTTCCTTGCCCTTTTTACCCTTAGAATGTTTATCACATTATTTTCTGGAGCATTCAACTACCAATTTGACAAACTGGTTTATTTGCATGGTTTTGCTTTTGATTTTTAGTTATTGCTTTTTAAATTTTAGTTTAATTCTGTTTTGTGGGTATGTAAAACGTTTTCATAGTTTCAAAGTTAAATCTGCAAAATTTCATCTCCTGCCAACCCATATATAGAGGGTATCGCTCATTCCTATTTACAATTCCAGAGTATTCCATTTGATATTTCCTTCAGGCTATATCCATCATGGCTTATTTAATCAGCCAGTCTCCTGTTGATAGACATTTGGGTTGTTTCCACTATTTTGCTGTTTTATAGACAGCTATTTTTTTGACATTTTCTATTTTGTTAACCCTTTAACTTTGCCCCAGTAGACAAACAGTATCCTCCCAATTGACTCTAATAACTACATGGGATGTTCAGAGATACAGTCTTGACCTTAGTTCATCGGCAGGCCCTTATTTTGAGCTCTTTCTGTACGTAGCACATAACCCTTAACAGTGGGGATTAGAGAGACATATAACAAGTATGGGCCAGGCACAGTGGCTCATGCTTGTAATCTCAGCACTTTGGGAGGCTAAAGCAGGAGGATTGCTTAATACCAGGAGGTTGAGACAGCCTGGGCAACAATTGTGAGACTGTGTGTCTACCAAAAATAAGAAAAAAAATTAGCCAGGCATGGTGGTGTGCACCTGTGATACCAGCTACTCAGGAGACTGAGGTGGGATGATCACTTGAGCCCAGGAGATGAAGGGTGCAGTGAGCCAAGATTGTGCCACTACATTCCAGCCTGGGCAATAGTGCAAGACCCTGTCTCAAAAAAAAAAAAGTGTCATAGAGTATATTGACTATTTTGGATGTTTAAGGAAGTTTGATAAAAATAGAGCTCTTGGGAAATAATTTTTAAGAAGATTTGAGATGAGTCTTAATAGTTGAGTTAACATTTAGGTTATTCTTTTCAGTGTCATCATTGCTTCATCCTGTTCAGGTAGGGAAGCATTTTAATCTTGGCTACTTCAAATCCCTTTATAAGAAGGATTACTTCTGTGATTAGGAGATCGTTTATTAGCTCCTGCTATACTCTGGCTTATGGAGTCACATGATGTTTAGTCAGATAGCTTCCCTTACACAAGGCCCAGAAACCCTCTTGGAAGGCCAGTCTGTAGTGCAGGAGGCAGCCTGGTGCAATGGATGGCGCCTAGCGGTATAAGGTACTGCTGTGTTATATTTTAATGCCCTGAGGTCTCCATCATGAGATTTTAGGTCTAGCCTAAAGACTTTTCTTTTCTTCTTCTTTTTTTCTTTTTTTGAGACGGAGTTTCGTTCTTGTTACCCAAGCTGGAGTGCAATGGCGCAATCTCGGCTCACCGCAATCTCCGCCTCCTGAGTTCAAGCAATTCTCCTGCCTCAGCCTCCTGAGTAGCTGGGACTACAGGCACGCGCCACCATGCCCAGCTAATTTTTGTATTTTTAGT
>NW_022436966.1:4105589-4122839 GCF_009761245.1 Sapajus apella
CCTTGCTTTTGGCTTTAGCATTGGTCTTCACTGTTACTGAGACATTTGTCTTTTGTGACTATTATTCTGGGACAGGCCCTTACTCACCTCCTCATTTCTTGCTCAGTTTCAGGCAGTACATCCAGCAACCCAGCAACCAGCAATTGCTCAGTTCCCTGTGGTGTCCCAAGGAGGCTCTCAACAGCAGCTAATGCAGAATTTCTACCAGCAGCAGCAGCAGCAGCAACAACAACAACAGCAACAGCAGCAGCAGCTGGCCACAGCCCTGCATCAACAACAGCTGATGACTCAGCAAGCTGCCTTGCAGCAAAAGCCCACTGTGGCAGCAGGACAGCAGCCTCAAGCACAGCCAGCTGCTGCCCCACAGCCAGCCCCTGCCCAGGAGCCAGCGGTAAGAATCAGCCAGAGCTCAGAGCACAAAAGCAGGAGAGGAGTGTGCAGTGAGAGCTAGGGAAAGGGTGGGAAAGATGGCAGCAGCTGATGAGGGGCTAGGTCGCTTTCCCACCCTGGTGGTTCAAATATTTGAACTTTCCTTGATATATCCAAGAATAGTATGAGATGTTCTGTAGAAGATAGAGGTTTTTTTAAAAAATGATTCTAGGCTACTGATGAAGAACCTTCTTAATTTTTATCACTCTGAAACTAGGCTAGCAGGAAGGTCTGTTCATCATCTCTGTTAGTGTCACTTTGAACAGTCAAGGACCTAGGTAGGATTAGAGCTAATTCCTTTCCCTTCCTCAAGGGGCAGTTTGATCCATTATGCCCTTTCCAGGCTCTGGAAATTGTGTGGCCCCACCTTTGCCTTGAGTCCTACATGCTGTGTTTATTCTTTGTTTTAGATGACGTTACTCACCACATTATTTAAGTTTACCTTGCAGCTCCTGTCAAGTACCTGCTTACCTGGGACCATTTACCCTGGTGTAATCCTCCTGGGTACTAGAGCATCTGAGTATCCAGTCATTTGAGCAATCTTGTCAATTTAGAAATTGGGCATGTCCACTTTTAGATATGGGCTGAGTATGGCATCAGAACCCCTCTTCTAATTGTCCTCTACAGTTTCAGCACACACGGGCATATCATGCTTTGGCCTTTAATAAGTGGCTTTTTTTCTGTGCTCATATTTTTTTGAGTGATAGTGATAGAAAATTTTATGGTATTAGAAAAAGACATTTTGCATAGCCAGCTGATAGAGTGTCACAGCTACCCTCTTACTCCCAGGGAAGTCCAACTACTAGACAAGCAAAGAAAAAGTAAGAAACTGCCTTTCTGAGAATTGATTTCTAATAGAGTTTTGTCTCCCATGTTAAACCAGAAAACCTACATCCCTTTGAAAGTAAGCAGTGTCGTAAATAGATTGTCTTCTTTAAGTCTCAGCTAAGTGTGTGTTTAGTGTCTTTACACCTTTGTTTCTAAAACAACTCAGACTTCCTGCAGGCATGGATTAGACAGTGAGTCTCTGTATTTTTAACAGGAGATAAAGTTCCTCTTGTTCGTGGAAAAAGAGTTTTTAAAAAAATTAGCACACAATGTAGCTAGAAGGGACCTTAATTATCCAGTTGAATCTTCTCATTTTATGGAATTGGAAACTGAGGCACAGACTAGAAAATGATTGCCCAAGACATACAGACTGATCGTAGTAGAGCTGGGGCAAGAATCAAAGAATCCTGATCTGTGTTTAAGTTTGATTATAACAAATGCTCATCCAGGGTGATGAAATGATCAACTGCTACTGACTACACTTCTTATGAGAGTCCCCTATGCTTTTCCTAGACAAAAGTGTCCACTGTCTTGGGAATGAATTATGAACCTTCTCCATGTTCTCTGGATGAAAAAATACTTTGAACACTTTGCTCTGGGATAGGTGGTTTTGGGGACAGAGAGGAAACAGAAGTAAACTGTGCTTTGGCCAGGAGCCATAGAGCTTCTCAGCTTTGACCCATCCCTGTCTCCACTGACTCTTGGCAGGGCTAATCTAGAGAAGCAAGTGAGTGGAGGTAAAGCATACCCTGTAGCCATCATAAAGCAGTAATTGGCAAAGAGAAAATGACCATATACCCTAGAAGTTTATTGCAGTCTTATTAATAATGGCCCAAAGAATGCAAGCAACCTAAATTGCTGAGGAACCCAACTGTGCAGCCATTAAAGCGCTTGGTTATAAAGTCTGTACAACAGTATGAAAAGAAATGCTCATGAGGTAATGTTAAAAGAATGGTGAAATTATGGAAAAACTATGTACTTGAAAAGAGACTTAAAATATAAGACACCAAAAATATAAGAATTGTATCTAGTCGTATTAGAGTGGTGGAATAGAAGCCTCTTTTCTGTATTCTTACATTTCATGATGTGATTATACTCCTTTTATAATTACATATTTTATTTTATTTTTAAATCTTCAGCAAGATAGACATCTGAGTTTTTTATTCCTTCTCCTGTGGTCTGTCTCCCCCTCCTCCCCATTTCCAGTCCTGTGTGGATGGGATGGCATCATGGTGCAGAAAGAGTCCTGAGCCCCAGTCAGGAGACACGGGCTCTGCTTCCAATTAACCCTGTGAGCTTGAATGAGCACTTGGCTTCAGTGGGCTGTGGTCTCACCTCTAAAGTACAGGAGTTGAAATCTGTGTTTTTTAAGACCCTTTCAGCTCTCACATTCTTTGATTCTAAGTGGAAGTAAAACTGTCTGCCAGAACCCTGGGAGGTGTAGCTAAACAGGTACAAACCGCTTAGTGTCTGTAGATTGCTGTTATAGGGCAAGGTCCTGAAGGAGGCATCTGGTCTTCAGTGTGCTGCATTTGGAGAACAGGAGAGAAAAACGTTCTCCAAGTGGTAAGAACACCTTAGTTCAACCATTGTGGAAAGCAGAGCTCTCTGCAATTCTTCACAGAACTAAAAACAGAACTACTATTCAACCCAGCAAACCTATTACTGGGTATATACTCAGAGGAGTATAAATTGTTCTGCCATAAAGACACATGCATGTGTATGTTTATTGCAGCGCTGTGCATAATAGCAAAAACATGGGATCAATCTAAAATCCTATCAGTGGCAGACTGGATGAAGAAAATGTGGTACATATATACACCATGGAATATTATGCAGCCATAAAAAAGAAGGAGGATGGAGCCTTTGCAAGAACATAGATGGAGCTAGAGGCCATTATCCTTAGCAAACTAATGCAGGAACAGAAAACCGAATAGCACATGTTCTCACTTACAAGTAGGAGCTAAATGATGAGAACTCATGGGCGCAAAGAGGGAAACTACAGACGCTGGGACCTACTTGAAGGTGGAGGGTGGGAGGAGGGAGATAATCAGAAAAAATAACTCTTGTGTACTAGGCTTAGTACCTTGGTGACAAAATAATCTGTATAACGAACCCCTGTGACACGAGTTTACCTGTTTACCTCTATAACAAAACTGCATGTGTACCCCTAAAATAGAAGTTTAGGCAAACAAAAAAGCAGTAACATTTATTAATCACAGTTGAATTCTATCTGACTCATTCCCAACATGCGGTCTTGCTACAAGGCAGAGAGTGAGGGATCTCTTAGCAGAAATTATTCAGCTTAAATGTGTTTCAGCTGGAGGTATGTCTTCATTGGCCTCTGTGGTGATAGGATCTATTGCCTGCCCTTTGGAAGCATTCTGATTGGGTTTGTATGTGTCTCCAGAAATAGAAAGTGGTCCTTTATGATAAATTCCAGATCTTTACAGCTAGGAATAGTTTCTGCATTCTTATGCTCTGGGCTGATTATGGTTAACATATGGTTACCCTGTATATTATTGCTGATGAAGATTGAAATTTATGTGTATCAGACAAATACCAAGTTGTAATTGGTCTTAAAGTTGCAGCACCAATTGTCAAAGCCTGGATTTTTCTTTCTGGGTGTTAGTTAAACTTAGCCATTTGAGTCCCTTGTTAGCGCTCATGTGGCATTTTTTGTTGTTGTTGTTAACACTTATCATTTGTTTTCCCTTTAACTTTTTTTTTTAATTTAATGAAATATTTTCCATCTCTCTTCCTAGCAGATTCAAGCCCCAGTAAGACAACAGCCAAAGGTTCAGACAACCCCACCTCCTGCCGTCCAGGGGCAGAAAGCTGGATCTCTCACTCCTCCCTCATCCCCCAAAACCCAACGTGCTGGGCACAGGCGTATTCTCAGTGACGTAACCCACAGCGCAGTCTTTGGGGTCCCTGCCAGCAAATCAACCCAGCTGCTCCAGGCAGCTGCAGCTGAGGCCAGTCTCAATAAGTCCAAGTATGTGGTGCTTCCTCTTTGTTGTTCTTAACTCTGTGGGCAAGTTCTGCCTGTGGCTGTTAGTGTGTGATTCTTTGCATAAGTGTGCAGATGTGTGTAATACAAATACAGTGGTGTGTACCTGTGTTCATTTATTTTTCTGAGTGGCTTGTTTCATCTTGCATGTACTTGTGTTTAATGAGCAACTATGAATTTGTCTTTAGTGCATGGGCCACACTAATCTTAAGAAATCTTTTCCTACTTGGCCCACTGTTTTCATTCTCTCACTCGTTCCATGCTCTACAGTGTCTTTTCTAAACTCTCGATCTGACCGAGTCTCTTCAGGCTGAAACTCTTTCATTGGCTCCTCAACACCTGTCAGATGATAGCTGAGCACACTGCTTAACACAGCAGGGCCCGTTGTGTCCCACGGGCCGACTTGCCACTCCTTACCTTCTGAAGCCCTTTGTTCCTCCTGTGCCCTCTCCTGGGACTGCTGCACTCCTCCTTGCCCACCTAGGGAATGTTCATTTATTCATCAAGATCCATGTCAGAGGTTGACTTTTCTTTGACACTTCCTCTGATGTATAATTTTTATCCTTTTTTTTTGCACTTGTATGACACTGTATTATCATTAATTATTTGTATGTCTGACTGAACTAGTTTGTGAGCTCTCCAAGACAATGACCATGTCTTAGTGAACCTTTGGAAACCAGTGACTGACTCTGTGCCTGACAAGTAGATTTTGATGAGTGTTGAGTAGATGCAGTTTCAGACCCTTAGCTATATTGGAACCATGCACTCTAAAGTTAAAATCTTTCAATTAAGTTCAGAGAGACTTTATAAGAAAATGATGTAATGATACTTAAATGCACAAAGTAGTGGTAACTGTCTTTATTTCTTTTTAATTGTGAGGTGGTCCTTAACTCTATGCATACTGGATCCTGAAAGATGGGATACAGCCTAAATAGAGCTCTTTCCTGCCCCTCCAGGGGTCAGTTATTGTAGATGTTATGGTGGTTACCACAGGATACACAAGTCTAAGAACAGGTTGTTTTTAGATCCTGAACTGAAACAACTTGCAGATAAGACTAAAAACCTAAGCAAGAGATTAAAGAAGTAGTGGGAGGTAGTGAGTCATGAAGGAAAGGAGACGTTCATTTCACAAAGTGGGAAGGATATCTGTGGAAATTGTTCAGGTGCTGTGGAAAGCCCTTTTAGGAAAACACTGTGGGCTGGAAGCAGTGGCTCACGCCTGTAAACCTAGCACTTTGGGAGGCCAAGAAGGGTGGATCACCTGAGGTCAGGAGTTCGAGACTAGCCTGGCCAACATGGTGAAACCCTGTCTCTACTAAAAATACAAAAATTAGCCAGGCGTGGTGGCAGGCACCTATAATCCCAGCTACTCAGGAGGCTGAGGCAGGAGAATCGCTTGAATCCTGGGGGCAGAGGTTGCAGTGAGCCAAGGTTGTGCCACTGCACTCCAACCTGGGTGAAAGACTGCAACTCCCTCTCAAAAAAAAAAACAACAAAACACTGTGGTAGAAAACGATGGTTTGACTCAGAAAAGAATTTGATCCTGAAACAAAGAGAAAATAATTTTACCCTTTTTGTTTTGTTCAACTTTTATATCTGTTTGTTTCGTGGGGATGGGAACCTACCTAGGTCTGCAACCACCACTCCATCAGGCTCTCCTCGGACCTCTCAGCAAAATGTTTATAATCCTTCAGAAGGGTCTACGTGGAATCCCTTCGATGACGACAATTTCTCCAAACTCACAGCTGAAGAACTACTCAACAAGGACTTTGCCAAGCTGGGGGAAGGTGAGTAAGCTGTGTCTTTTTTGGTGCTTCTTGTTTGTAGATTCTCTGCTAAGAAATAACCAGGAGTGAGAAAGAATTGTAACTCTAGAAGGGTGTGCAAGTGAAAACATAGGCTTGGGCCTTTCCATAAGGCTTGATTTCAAAGTATGCATACAAATTGGTTTTTATTTTCACCATGGCCCTGAAGTCTTCATCTTTAGGAAATCCTGATCTGTTGTGGGTGGTAGCAAAGAAGAGTGTGAGGCTTAGGGAAGAAACTTAAAGGTTTGATGGCGTAGATCAGGATAACAGCATTGTGCATGGTCACTCCTTGGAGGAGTGTTCCCTCATCCTAGGTTGGTTTACTGTCCCAGAAAGTTGTCACTGCTTGTCCATGAATGTGCCCTTACATGGACACTGAATCTTTCTTTCACTATGATCAGCATTCTGTATTACTGTTGACTGACCACAGAAAGATGATTAAATAAATAGAAGATACACTTCTGCCTGGAAAACGGTCTACTTTGGAAAGCAGGACACACACACACAGGCACATGCACACACTTTGAAACAAATTCTGGTATGCATAATTCTAATAATATTAGAGAGTACTCTAATAAAAAGAATACTCTCAATGTAGGTAAGAGTGCAGGATAAAGGAACGATGAGAACCAATTGTGTGGTATGAACTATTGGCCAAATATTTTGGTTTAAACTATTATTTTATAGAAATCTTTTAAAACTCCAAGGCCAGGTGTGGTGTCTCATGCCTGTAACCCAGTACTTTGGGAGGCTGAGGCAGGAGAAACGCTTGAGCCCAGGAGTTCAAGACCAGCCTGGGCAACATGCCAAGATCCTATCTCTACAAAAAATTTTTAAAAAGTTAGCTGGGCATCTTGGCACACACCTGTAGTCCCAGCTTCTTGAGAGGCTGAGGTGAAAGGATCACTTGAGCCCAGGAGGTCGAGGCTACAGTAGACTATGAATTCATGACTGTTTTCCAGCCTGGGTAACAGAGTGAGACTCTGTCTCTTAAATTAAAAAAAAAAAAAAAAAAAGATTCCTATTACTTCTTGCCTTTTTAAACAGAAGATAGGGCATAATACACAACTTTCTTTGACAACATCTCATTATTGCCACCTCTGCCACTCCCTCTTCTCATTTGCTCTCCTAAACTGCTTCCAACATGGAAAGCAGATCGTCAAATTCATTAGAGCCATATAAAGTAAATACATTACAAGTGTGGGCTGGAGGCATTAAATGTACAGTTCCGTAGTGTTAAGTACATTCACACTGTTGTGCAACCAACCAATCTCCAGAACCTTTTTCATCTTGCAAAACTGATGATATGCTCTTTTGATTCTTAACAATTTCCTTTTTTTTTTTTTTTCTCAGCTGTTCTCTCAGTTATTGCAATGACTAGACAAGGATCTCTAAATAGCCAGCGTGTCACCATAATGCAATTAAAGTAGTTAAGTCGAGAAGTCAGTTCAGAGTGTACCCCTCACCTCTTCCATGGGTGTGTGCCTCACAAGATTTTGCTAGAAGGAACTGAGTGGTGTTTTGTCTCTCCAGGCAAGCATCCCGAGAAGCTTGGAGGCTCAGCTGAGAGTTTGATCCCAGGCTTTCAGTCAACCCAAGGTGATGCTTTTGCTACGACCTCATTTTCTGCTGGAACTGGTTAGTATGGCAAATACCTGGAACACGAGGTTCACTGTTGTTACCTTCACATTGTTTTTCACTCCACAGATAACTCTAGCATGCCAGTGAAACCCAAATCCTGGCAGTAACATGTGTATATATATATTTTTTTATTTTTTATTTTTTTATGGTCAATATTTAATATATAACTTTTTAAAATTCA
Organism: Sapajus apella; assembly: GCF_009761245.1. NCBI lineage: Eukaryota > Metazoa > Chordata > Mammalia > Primates > Cebidae > Sapajus > Sapajus apella. Next base: position 4,113,490 of record NW_022436966.1, read on the forward strand.
AGATCTTTCTGATCAAAAAGGGATAAAGATTTAGAACCACTTTGAATTCATGTGGCAGGACAATCTGGCAGTGATATACAGGACTTGTTCTTTCTAGGCCACAGGCATGCCTTAAGCAAATATGTATAGATTTGAGGAACACCAGTCTGTTTATTGCTTGTCATTTCTTAGGTTTCTGGGAAATTAAAAATTCTTCAAGAATTTTTAAAATTAAATGTTCTGTTATATCTAACACTCCTCTAAACTGTGTTTGTGTGTGTATATATTTTATTATATAAAAGTTAGTAATTTATAGAGAAGAAAGTTAAAATTCTTCATGATCTCACCACCAAGAGATAGCCCAGGGATACCATCTTGATGTGTGTTAGCGGCACTTAATCTTTTGAGTATCTTTGTGAATCTAATGAAAGTTATAAGTCTCTCTGACCAAAATGCACATGACCACAATTTTTTATTTTTTATTTTTTGAGACAGAGTCTCACTCTGTCACCCAGGCTGGAGTGGAATGGCAGAATCTTGGCTCATTGCAGTCTCCACCTCCCAGGTTCAAGTGATTCTCCTGCCTCAGCCTCCTGAGTAGCTGGGATTACAGGCACCTGCCATCATTCCCGGCTAATTTTTGTATGTTTGTAGAGACGGGATTTCACCCATGTTGGCCAGGCTGGTCATGAACTCCTAACATCAGGTGATCTGCCTGCCTCGTCCTCCCAAAGTGCTGGGATTGCAGGCGTGAGCCACTGCACCCAGCCACATGACCACAATTTTGTACACTCTTTGACCCACTTCTTGAGACTCTGATATGCATCTTTTTTTTCTTTCTTTTTGAAATGGAGTCTTGCTCTGTCGCCAGGCTGGAGTGCAGTGGCACAATCTTGGCTCACTGTAACCTTTACCTCCCAGGTTCAAGTGATCCTCATGCCTCAGCCTCCCAAGTAGCTGGGATTGCAGGCATACGCTACCACACCTGGCTAATTTTTGTATGTTTAGTAGAGATGGATTTTCACCATGTTGGCCAGGCTGGTCTTGAACTCCTGACTTCAGGTGATCTGCCTGCCTTGGCCTCCCAAAGTGCTGGAATTACAGATGTGAGCCACCGCGCCCAACCTGATATTCATGTTTATAGTCATATTGAAGCCTAATTTTTCCACTTAATGAACGTGGCACATTTCTCCTTCATCATTAAAGAAGCTCCTAAAATATAATTTTTTTTTAAGTACCTGCATTAAATTCCATCATATGGCCAGGCGCAGTGGCTCACACCTGTAGTCCCAGCACTTTGGGAGGCCAAGGCAGGCAGATCACTTGAGGTCAGGAGTTTAAGACAAGCCTGGCCAACATGGTGAAACCTCATCTCTACCAAAAAATTAGCCAGGTGTGGTAGCACACGCCTGTAGTCCCAGCTACTCAAGTAGCTGAGATGGGAGGTTCCCTTGAACCCGCGGGGCAGAGGTTGCAGTGTGCTGGACTCTAGCCTGGGCAACAGAATGAGATCCTGTCTCAAAAAAAAAAAAAAAAAACTTCTAGGATACACTAGATGTGTGATATATCCTAGTATATTTAACCAATTGCACCTTATTTCAGTATTTACTGTTATAAATACCTCAGCAATGAATGTGAGCTTTTGAAAATATTCTTTGTAAGATACAGAATTTGGCATGCTTCTAAAAGTGATCTTTTTAATTATACTGATTAATATCTATTTTTAACCTTATCATATATTCTTTCTGCCTGCTTTCTTTAGGTACGTTAGTAGCTTTTCTAACCTCATAAATTTATTTCTGAATAGAACTTTATTATTTAAATAATATTTGATATGTAGTGCTCTCTTATTTTCTGGATATTTTTAAATAGAAGTTTCAATTTCTTCTTTAACCAAAAGTTACTTAGGTTATGTTTTCATTGCACTATGACCAGTATTGTCTGTCCAGTCTTTGCTGTAAACTGTACTGAAAGGCTTTCTGTGGCCCAGTTTGTTGTTCATTTTATAAATGTCCTCTGGAAATTAGCAGTTTCCATGTCAATAAATATTCATCTACAACATGATTGTTCATGGAAGAATAGTAACATTTATTTAATATCCCCTTTTGTGAATATTTACATTGTTATCAATTTTTTACCATATAAATATTCTTGAAGCTAAATTTTTGTTTATATCCTTTACAGTTTCTTTAAGATAACTTCTAAGAGACTATGTGCTAAATCAAAAGTATGTATATTTTAAGGTTTTTGATACACATTTTCAAATTGTACTCCAAGAAAGCTATATATATTTTATTTCAATTGATAGTGAATGAGAGAGTCATTTTCCCTACCATTTCTTCACCCGACCCAGCACAGCCCAGCCCAAAGATTATAGACAGAGAACATTATGTACTTATTTATTTTTTTGAGATGGAGTTTCGCTGTTATTGCCCAGGCTGGAGTACAATGGCACAATCTTGGCTCACCACAACCTCTGCCTCCCGGGTTCCAGCAATTCTCCTGCCTCAGCCTCCCAAGTAGTTGGGATTACAGGCATGTGCCACCACGCCCGGCTAATTTTGTATTTTTAATATAAATGGGATTTCTCCATGTTGGTCAGGCTGGTCTTGTATCTTCCAACCTGAGGTGGTCCGCCCACCTTGGCCTCCCAAAGTGCTGGGATTATAGGCATGAGTCACCATGCCTGGCTAGAGAACCTTATTTACTGACCCATTTTTATTTGTTTGAGATTTGTATTGTTTGTGTCCTTTGCCTTTTAGATTCATTTGTAAGTGTTCTTCATATGTGACTTTTCCTAGAAAATCATCTGCAGTTTTAAAGTTTTTCATTAAAGTACAATATGTATATACCTTTTATACTAGTTTGTCTGTATACATTAATTTTAATTGTATGTATTTGTGTTTCCCTTTTTCTTGGTAACTAGATAGAGGTTGGATGTTTTATTCTATTTTCAGAGACAACACTTAGGTTTATAAAATCTTCTGTTTTCTGTCTATAACTTTTGCTTTTATCTTTATTACATTTTCTTGTTTGTTTGTTGGGGGAGGTTTGAGATTGTGTCTCGCTCTGTCACCCAGGCTGGAGTGCAGTGGTGGGATCTCGGCTCACTGCAGCCCCCACCTCCCAGGTTCAAGTGATTCTTCTGCCTCAGCCTCCCTAGTAGCTGGGATTACAGGCGGGTGCCACCATGCCAGCTAATTTTTTGCATTTTTAGTAGAGACGGGGTTTCACCATGTTAATCAGGCTGGCCTCGAACTCCTGATCTCAGATGATCCACCGCCTCGGCCTCCCAAACTGCTGGTATCACAGGCGTGAGCCACCGTGCCCAGCCATTTTCTTGTTTTACTTAGATTTGCTTTGGTCATATTAAGAGGAACAAATAGTAAAATATTTTAAAATTCTTTTTTAAAAAATAAAGTACTTGGGCTGTGTTTCTTCACAATTTGACAGTCATTTTCAACCAGCACAAAAGGGGTGAGACTAATTATAATCTTCAGGGAGGCTTTGGCATGTGAAAATATTCCAATGTCCTCTTTTCTCTTTCTCCAGTTGCCTTGCTTTAGCCTTTGAAGATTACACTGTTTATTGAGAATGCTTTCTAATAAGTGTGTATTTCCCTAGTTAAAAAAAAAAAAAATGGAGTTGTATGGAGTTTAACCATAGCTTATAAATCTTCATATGATATTCTCATTATTATTTTGGAGTTATGCTTTTCATTATTAAGTTGTAAAAAAAGTTTTGTTTCACTTTTAGCTTTGTTTGTTTAAATTTTATAAGTATGTTGATATTTTGGTGAGATTTAAAAATGTTCCGAAACCCATTCATGCTGCTTGAAGTTTGATGCGCCACATGGTTGACCAAACGTATCAAACGTGTAAAGCGTTGACTATTGTCTTTGAAGTAGAACATCAAAATGATGATTAGCCATGGACCTGGGTACGATATAGTTTGTCTGGAAAGAGGGTCACGGAATAAACTCTGAGAGTCTTATTTGCTACCAAATCCCAGAATTTGGCACAATGTTTGGCTCCATATAGATGTGTTGAACGAATAAGAAGGGTTGCTTTGTGCCAAACTTAGGACCTTGGATTTACCAGTGTTAACAACTGAGGTCTCTGATCATTTTCCATCTACTCACCCTACCATCCCCAGTTTTAATGCCTAGTTCTCATCTATTACACATGGTTATGTCTCATTGTTTGTGTGAGCTGTTTTTTAATGAGATTTATTTTGGTTTTCTTTCTGCCTTTCCACCACTTTATAAACATAAACACACATTTGAGTAAATTTATGACATTAATAAAATTAAACATATGTCAAGCACATGACGCATGTTAAACCCACTGGATAAGCGGTTTTTTTGCTCACTATCTTAAGTGATCCTCACAGAGGCCACCTGCTCAATGGCACAGCTGGAGAATGACAGAATAGAGATTTGTACCTGCAGCCCAGCTCAAAAACTAGTTATAATCATCTTTCAGAAATCTCATAAACCAGGAACACTAAGCTTTTGCAAACATTAAAAAGTGTCTTTATAGTTTTCTCAGTTTATCTGGTCGTTTTCTGTGAACACTTGGTATTTTCCCTCTCTCTTGTTTGCAGTGTAAATGTTTCTTTTCTGTGACACCTTCATTCTTTACAAATGACAGAAAAGTATGTCTAGATCCCAGGAACTAATTTGCTCTCATTTGTACAAAGTGCAGGATGGCATCATTTTCTATAAATTTTCTATCTGAACTCAGACTCTTTACAGATTTTAAACCTTATGACTGATCAAAGGAGAATTGAAGCAGGAAATTTCATAATGGGTTCGGGAGGATGGCACAGGGCTATATTAAACATTTTTATGGGAAAAGCTGCAAAAATGATGGACTGTCTCTATACATTGGAGGAAAAACGGGCAAACATTTAAAACTTCACACCATGTCTCTTTATTTTTAGATGTTTTCCTGTATATTAGTTATACATATTCATTTATTAAAATGTAGATAAATGAATAAAAGCCCAAAGTAAAGAAAATAAAATCTAACTCCACCTTGAGAGAGCATTTGCTGACATTTTAGAGTGTTTATATCTAGAATTTTATTTCTACATATAAGTTTTTTCAGACATGACTTACACCATGTATTCAATTTTGCAGTTTGCTTTTTTTTCTTTTACACAGCTTTCATTGTGTCTCATTTTAAAATATTTCAGGGATTTTAAAAGCAGTTATTTTACCCTTCTTGTCCTCCTTCTACCTTTAAAGCAACTTAGTTAAAAACCCACTTAAATAACAAAATTATAGAGACTGAAGACAGAATAGTGGTTTCCAAAGCACAGTAACAGGAATAAGGGGTGGGTGTGACTGCAGAGGAGTAGAATGAGGAGGTCTTTGGTTTCATGGAACAGCTCCGTATCATAGTTGCAGTGCTGCTCATTCTAATCTATACACAGAATCAAGTTTCAAAGAACTATACACACAGGTTGGAGGAAGTGAAGGTCCCAGAGGGAACTAGGGGCTCCAGGAGGGAGTGCTGTAAAGACTGAGAAATACGGTTTGAATGAAGAGTTGGGGGTCCTAGAAAGAGGTTGAAGGTCCAAGAAGTTGAGTGTTGGAAGGTGTGAGATTAGGATCCCAATGAGTGTTGGAAGTCCAAGGAAGGGCTGAGGGTTAGAGAGTGGGCATTCAGAGTCCAAAGAAGAAAGGTGGGGCTAGCAATGTGTCACTGGGGGCTGGAGGTGACCTCTCCTCCCATCCCCACTTCCCAGGGCAGGCCTGGAGATAAAGAGGACAGATGCTCACAGTCCCGAGAGTTCTGTGTGCTAGTCACTGAGCTGGGCCTGGTAGCAGCTGCTGGCACACTAGGGCTGACTGGCCACTGGGCAGGACATGGCTGTGGAGGTGGCAGGGAGGTGGGCAGCGAGTAGCCTCACAGTGCCTCCTAGACACCCACACCTCTGTTACCCTTCCTTCTGCTGGGTGGAGTGTCTGGGCAGGGCCACCAGGCTGCCCACTGAGGGGATGCCACTGAGCCTCCCCATTCCCTTCTGCCATATCTGGGCATTAACACCCCAGTCTGTCCCTGTTGCATTTGCCTGTTACATATCTGGTTGAGCTGTGGCTGGGAGGTTCCTGCATACCTGAGGAAGGGTAGGCACCATGCATGCCACCTCCTCCATGTCTGGGTCTGGGGCACTGGGGCACTGGGTTCCCACATTTCAAGGGCCTCTGGAGTAAAAGCAAGCACTGCATGTCTTTGAAGCCAGGATGCAAAGGAGGCGGCCAGATTCCAGGAACCAGAAGTGTCACTGGTCTATCCAGCAATGCCACCTTTGCCTTCTACTTTGTTGTGCTTCTCAAACTGCATCTTGCTGGTCCTAGGGAGGTAGCATTAAGGATGGCAGAGGTGGCTGCTGTGACAGTGATAGAGTCTGTTGAAGAGATACTTCATACTGAGCAAGAGAGAGCAAGGGACTGGGGCACTGGGCTCTCAGGGACAGGAGAGGTGGGGAGAAAGAGGCCCAGCCCGCCACTGGCTAGGAGAAACGTGGAATAGAGGTGGGTGGGGTGGGAACTCTACCATCTCATCCCAGCTCCCCTAGCAGACCCCAGAGCATCTTCCTCATGCCAGAGGCAGAGCTGGAGAGAGACCAAGATTCAGAGACAGGTAAAGTCTGAGACAGGTAAAGAAGGAAATCAGAGCCAGGTGCCCACAGAGATGCTGCCAGCGATGCCCACACATGCTCAACACTTTGACTTCTCTGCAAGCTTGTTTTACAGACACAACACTGAGGCCAAGAGAGGTGAAAAGAAATGTCCCACATTTGATGGCCCAAGCCAAGAGGGTTAGTAGAGGGGAAATGCTGGGCCCCACAATTTCCAAATTCAACTCAGGACCACTCAGGTTGAAAAGGAGGGATTCAGGGGTCATTGAGAAAGACAGGGATGTCCAGGGAGAGAGACGAAAAGAGGCAGAGAGGCATGAGTGGCATAGGGTGGGGTGGGAGGAGAACAGAGCAGAGGGTGCGGGTGCGGTGCCAGAGCCAGAGGTATGGGTGACAACAGCACTGAGGGAAGAAAATAAGAACCATACGCACATACACAAATAGGGTCACATAACAACTGGTGAGCACCAAGGAGCGTAGGGCCACAGTACTGTGCTGGTGTCAGTGATCTCGGGCTACAGTTTACATAAGACATCACCACTAGGGGAAGCTGGTTGAAGGGTTCACAGGACTGTATGTGCAGGAACTTCTTGTGATTCTGTATTACTTCAAAATAAAAAATTTTTTAAAAACCCACTTTATAGAAAAAAAATGAAGTGGGTTTTTTTTTTTCCTAGAAAGACAGCTGACAAAATGAGTTTCTGATTAATGAACAAACTGAATACTAAAATGCAAAGTAAAGAATGATAATGTAAAGCTGGGTGTGGTGGTGCATGCTTGTAGTCCCAGCTACTAGGAAGACTGAGGTTGGCGAATTGCTTGAGCCCAGGAATTTCAGTCCATCCTGGTTAATATAGCAACACCCCAGTCTCTTAGAGAAAAAATAAAAATAAAAAGAAGAATAATAATAAAATGGAAACCGAGAAACCTGACTTCTGATCCTACCTCTGGCTAGTCTCTTTAACTTTTAGGCTTCATTTTCTTGTATGGGAAATAAGAAAATTCTGCCAGAAAATTGAGACCACATCAAGCTCTCCTATTCCATAGGGTGTATAGGTGTCTGTAGACCTTCATTTTGCTAAATATAGAATGAATGCTAATAGTATGTTAAATATAGTACAGAGATTAGGGCTTGTCTAATCTTGCAATAGGCAAGAAGTCTATTTCTGCCCCTTTCTGTGTGTCTGCCTATCTATATTAGACATCTTGGTGATATAATAGGACTTAGTCCTTAAAGGACCTGAAGAGGGTAATAGATACATAGGGTAAGTACCTATATGCATACTAGATTACAAAACTAAAATGTGTGATATGGACAATACCTCCTCTAGACCTTGTGAAAGAGATCACTGTAGACTGCAGTATATCCAAGGAAGAAGTGATGTTCAGACATAGAATACCCTGGTTTTATTGTTAATTGCATCTCATAATATGTTACAAGGACCAGGTTGAATATCTCATAGACACTCTGTTACACTGGCCACAGCCACTCATCCCCCTATATTCTAGGTTTAGATTTGCTCTGTAGTTTGAGCTGTTGCATTAATAAAGGGTAAACTTACCTAGATTTACTTGGTGTTTTTGCTTTTCTCTTTTTTCCTCTCCTGACTCCTCCTTTTCTTCCAACCAAACTCCAGCTGAAAAAAGGAAGGGTGGGCAGACTGTGGACTCTGGCCTCCCGCTTCTAAGTGTGTCTGATCCTTTCATTCCTCTTCAAGTACCTGATGCACCAGGTAGGTAAATAAGAACTGTTTTGAGGCTAAGCAGCTTGGTTTGCATGTCCCAGGCCCTGTGGAAAGTTCTGCCTTAAACACCCCATGAAAAGGATTTGAATTCCAAGCCCTAATAATAGACTGCTATTGTATATTTTTACTGTGTCTCAAAAAGAGGGGTAAACTTGTCTTGGAGGGTACCAGCCCTTAGCAAAGATAAAATCAGTTCAGGTTATACCAAATTGATTTCCATATTATATCAGTGTTCAGTTTTTCACCCTTGCTTGTGTTAATGGTGACGTGAGGGGCCTGTATATTGGAATGATTATGATTATAACAGTGGTGGGGGAGCCTATAAGCGTATCATAAAGTGAACAAAATATGAATAGTGGTGATAGTATGATAATGGGATTGTGGGTGACTTTCGTTTAGTTCTTTAATGTGTTTTTATTTTATAATATAAAAACATAATAATAATTAGGAAATGTGATAATAGGGAATGTGAATCAGGAGACCTGGGTTCCCTTCCAGGCTCTGCCACTACCTGTAAACCGCTGGGCTTGGCTCTTCGTCAGTGAAGTACGTTGGACTGCAGGAGTTTGAATATCTCTTGCAGTCCACCGTACTTCAATTTTAAGTATCAGTCTTAAAATTAGAAAGTGGTTGGTGTGTTCTGATGGAAAGAGCTTTTGGAACAGTCATTGGATGCTTCCCATTTGGAGTTTACGTTGCTAAAGCTTTTCCTTTCTACCTTCCTCCCCTAGTCTTTTTGGTGGGGGTAGTGGTGTGGGGAAGAGAATCCGCCCTTTCTCTTATCTATCAGTCTCTTCGCAAAAGCAGATGGTTCCAGCTCCTTAGAAGCAGCTGACAGTTGTTTTGCTTCTGATCATTTTTCCGTTTTTCCCAGTGTTGTCCCTGCCAACTCTTGACCTTGAACTGATAGAACTGGCTTGGTTTTTTTTTTTTTTTTTTTTTTTTTTTTTTTTTTTTTTTTTTTTTTTCTCTCCC
>NW_022436966.1:4122939-4223791 GCF_009761245.1 Sapajus apella
CTTCTTTTCATTTTTCCTTTTTTCCCAGTTTTTTCCCTCCTACCTTTTACCCTTAACTTTTTTTATTTTTTTTGTTTTTTTTTTTTTTTTTTTTTTTTTTTTTTCTCTCCCAATATGTTAAAGGTATTTGATTGCTTGCTTCAAGATTGGAAGTGATTGTGACGTTCATATCCTTTACTATGTCTGCCCACCGTCACTTACTAAGACAGACTGCAGCGAGGGTACCAAGGCAGTTTTTATTTTGTATTTTTAGACAAATTTGTTTACCCCTCTAAGGAGAAGCAAACACTTGACTTGATCAGGTGGTACTGTGTAAACTGTGTCTTACTGGACCTAGGTATAGCTTAAAAATATGAAAACTACTAAGGAATGATTCAGTGCAGTGTAGTTAAAAGGGAAGAAAGGAATAAAATAGAGGCGCTTTTTTCCTTTGCACTCTTCAGGTATGCCTGGCAGTACTTGGACAAGTTCATTTTGAACAGAAGGTTAGAAAAGTTGGGCTGTAAACTCCACATGGGGCTCTCTGTTTTCTTTTCCTCCCTGTTTTGGTAATCATGGGATCAGACAAGGGAAAGAGGTGATGAAGGCATTCTCCTTTTGATACCCCTTCAGGTTCTTGCTTTGCTGTTGCTTAGGTAACCCATGGGCTGCAGAAGCCAGGAAGAAGGCCCCTTTGCACAGGGCAGTTACAGGCCCTCCGGCAAGTAACTGTCCTGTGCAGCTGTCGCAGGAGTCCTCTGGATCAGGGTTGAAGAGCCAGGCACACGCCCAGGTGGCTCAGGAAATCAGCCCCAGGTTGTGAAAATGCGTCTGAGGCTACCAGAGCCAGCTGGCTGCCATCTTGCTTTCCTTCTTGTCATCTTTCGTGTCTCCTGGTCCTCCATGCTTCTCTCATCCTGGTAGAGTCCTGCTGAAATGTTACTGGCATATGCTTTAATACCAATTAAGCCAGGACCTCTCTTGAGTTTCAGTGGAAAGATCAACTAAAATGAGACATTTTAATAGAGAACTCCAGGAGTGTCTTATTTACTTTCTGATCTGTCAGACCAGACTCATCTGTTGAAAACGTAAGTTAGACAGTTAACTCTTCTGTGCTTTGGTGAATTCTCATATCACTGAGGGGGCATAAAATCCAGGCAGCTTACTGTGACCTGCAAGGCCCCAAGTGGTGTGGCCATTGGCTACCCTTCTAATCTCAGCTGATAGCATTCTTCCCTGCCATCTTGTCTTTCCTCCAGCAAGCTAAGTTTGTTCCCAGGGTCTTTACATTTGCTGGTGCTCAGCTTGGAAAACCTTCCCTTCAGCTCTGTTTCCTTGTGTCATTCAACATTTGGATCTCAGCTTAAATGTCCTCTCAGAAAGGCTCGGTGTAGTCCCACGGGCACTCGTAGTCACATCCCATGGCACTCTTTCTTCATAGCCCTTATCAGGACATAGTCTGTCTTTCCTCATCTTATCACTCTCTGAGGGAGGGGCCTCATCTGTCTTATTTGCCACCTTTGTCAGTTGTACCAAGGACACTGCCTATATTCACTCAGTGAGTATTTACAGAGCAGACAAATGAATGAAATAAAACCAGAGGCTGGAAGCCTTTTAGGTGGCCCCATTACCCTCCATTTCTGTCCCAGCTCCCAAGCACCAGATGACTGGTTCCATAGCCTTCTATCTGCACCTCTACCAAATCCCAGCCAGTTCCCCCGACACCTACTCTTTAAGGGTGAATAAAGGAAGGCACAGCTCCCAATGTCATGCAGCCACCAGCCCCGGGGCTGATGAGGGTAGTAGCTAGGCTCAGCAGGTCCTTCAGCCCATCCTTTCACGGTCTCCTGAAGAATTGTGCTAAGTATGTTATATTACCACGGTGGCTTTGCCTATTCTACTTATTTTAACATTCAGCCTTTAGCACATTCAGTTACACAGCTCCTCTATCAAGGCCACTGCATCCTTTTTTTACATTTTTAAATATTGAATGAGGAAAGGGCTCAGGGTTCATTGTCTCTCTGGAACCTGGGGAAACTACAAGTTTGGTTTTACCCCACAAAAAGCAAGCAGTCTTTCGCACCTCCAGCCTACTATGGACACCAGTCAGGTTTTTTGCCTGTTTTTCTTTCTTTGTTTTGCATACATGCTCATCTTCTGCTCTCAGCCATACTGATGATAAGACTCATGGAAGGCCGGGTGCAGGGGCTCATGCCTGTAATCTCAGTGCTTTGGGAGGTTGAGGCAGGTGGATCACCTGAGATCAGAAGCTTGAGACCAGCCTGACCAATATGACGAAATCCTGCCTCTACTAAAAATACAAAAATTAGCTGGGCATGATGGTGTGCGCTGGTAGTCCCAGCTACTTGGGAGGCTGAGACAGGAGAATTGCTTGAACCCGGGAGGCAGAATTTGCAGTGAGCTGAGATTGCGCTATTGCACTCTAGCCTGGGCGACAGAGCAAGACTGTGTCTCAAAAAAAAAAAGAAGGATTGGCTGGGCATGGTGGCTCATGCCTGTAATCCCAGCACTCTGGGAGGCCAAGACAGGTGGATCATCCGAGGTCAGGAGTTCGAAGCCAGCCTGGTAAGACCCTGTCTCTACTAAAAATACAAAAATTAGCTGGGCGTGGTGACATGTTCTTGTAGTCCCAGCTACTAGGGAGGCCGAGGCAGGAGAATTGCTTGAACTTGGGAGGTGAAGATTGCAATGAGCTGAGATCGTGCCACTGTACTTCAGCCTGGGCAACAGAGCAAGACTCCATCTCAAAAAAAAAAAAAAAAAAAAAAAAAAAGGAAGAAGAAGAATGGAATCTCAGTCTCCTGAAGATCATGCCTTTCATTGATTTTTTTAACATTTTTATTTTATACTTTTAAAATGATTTCACATACAAGTATTTTTGATCTTATAGACACTGGGAAGTGGTAGGTGGTGGATAATGTCAAGTAACACCTTCATTGTGTGGGTGAGGAGGTGAGGCCTTAGTGTTGTTCTGACAGTGCTCAGCCACACATTCCTTCTCACTGCCCATACTCCCCAAACAGTGGATGTTTCATTTATCTTTGGGAGGGTTCCTAGATCAATAAAGGCTTTGACCAGAGAGCTAAATTTAAGGCTTCAGGGAATATAAAAATAGATTTGAAACTGTAAGACCTGCGTTCTAGCTATTAGTGGCTAGGTGATTGTGGTCAAATCACTTAAATTATGTGTTCTTATCCTTAAAATTGGCAATACTGAAGCCTACCTGACAGGGTGGTCCCAAGGTTCAGATGAAATCATATATTGGAAATTTCTATGTGAATTTTAAATTACTATAACGATGGGAAATGTGTTTCAACTTTGGTTCTATATCCTTATTCCTAATATTCCCAATGGGGCAGTCCTATAGTTATCATAAAGTGATGTTTTTCTCTTGTTGAAATTAAACTTGCTCTTATGACCTTTAACTTTTGCACAACTGAGAGCCATTAAAATAGATTTCCTGGTTACAGTGATTGTCAAACTATGGGTAAAGGGCACTGGATAATTCTAAGTTGGTTCATTGGTTCATTTTAAGGAGAATTTTTATTTTTATTTTTTTTCTTGTATGCCTGCATTTTTACTTTTCAAAGCACTATAAAACAAATTTTCTTAGAAAGTCTGGAATATGAAAACCATGAACATTTGTATGCTTACAAATCTGCCAAATGATGCATGGCTAGTGATTCTCAGAGTATTTCATTGATACTCAGATGCTGCTTGTCCATTTATTTGCCTTCTGTATGCATTAGGAAACAGATAAGTAGTACCAATGTTTTAAAATATGGTAGAAAAGAAGCTGGGCCAGGCTCAGGCCTATAAACTCAGTGCTTTGGGGGGCCACGGCAAAAGGATCACGTGAGCCCAGGAGTTTGAGATCAGCCTGGGCAACGTGGTGAGACCCTGTCTCTTAAAAAAAAAAAAAAAAAAAATTTTTTTTTAATTAGCCAGGAATGATGGTGTATGCCTGTAGTCCTAGCTACTTGAAAGGCTGAGGCAGAAGGATCCCCTGAGCCCAGGAGTTTGAGGCTGCAATGAGCTATGATCACACCACTGCACTCCAGCCTGGGTGTGACAGAGTAAGACCCTGTCTCTTTAAAAAAGAGTGTGTGTGTGTGTGTGTGTGTGTGTGTGTGTGTGTGTGTACAGACATATGTTAGAAAGATTAAGGAATTGTCTCTGAAAATTGGGGAAAATATTTTTAAATCATTCTTTTAAATTGTAGTAAAATGTACATAATGAGATTTACCATTTTAACCATTTCTAAGTGTACAGTGCAGTGGCATTAAGTACACTCTCATTGTTTTACAACCATCACTACCATCCATCCACCCACCTTTTTTCATCTTGCAAAACTGAAACTCTGTATCCATTAAACAACAACTCTCTATTACCCCTTCTCCCCAGCCCTTGGCAACCACCGTTCTACTTTCTGTCTCTATGAATGTGACTACTCCAGGAACCACATATAAGTGGAATCATACAGTATTTGTCCTTTTGTGACTGGCTTATTTCACTTAGCATCGTATCTTCAAGATTCATCTATGTTGTAGCATATATCAGAATTGTCTTCCTTTCTCAGGCTAAGTAATATTGTATTGTATGTATATACCGCATTTTCTTTCTCCTTTCATCTGTTAATGGACACTTGGGTTGCTTCCGTCTTTTGTCTTTTGTGAGTAATGCCGCTGTGAACATTGATTGTACAAATATCTCTTCCAGAACCTGCTTTCAATTCTCTTGGGTATATACCCAGAAATTGAATTGCTGGATCATATGCAAATTCTATTTTTAACCTTTTGAGGACCACTACACTGTTTTCTATAGAGGTTGCATCTTTTTACATTCCCACCAGCAATGCACAAGGATTTGAGGAAACGATTTTTATAACAACTCTATCTCGGTGTTTCACAAGACTAAGCAAGAAGGCATTCGTTGCCCCATCAGTGCTGCTTCTTAGAATTAGAAACTTTTTTTTTAAAGTACCTCTTGGTTTATGGCACTTCATCATCTCTTGAGAAGTTAAGCAAGAGAAGCTGTGTTTTCTCAGTGGTTTGTCAAGACAGGAATTCTTCTTACAACTTTTTGCCTGGCATCTCCCTTATTTCCAACTGCAGTCTTGTGATGCCGAGAAGTCCAAAGGTGATCATAATATGTGTTTACTCTGGAAAGCTTGTCTTTCTGCAGATTTAATTCTCTGAAATGAACTTGGAATGGGGCATGATATTTGACTTTTGTTTCCAACTTGCAGACGTCACAAATGGTTTCTCAATGCTAAGAACTCTTTAAAGTGGCTAGATTTTATTTTATTTTATTTCATTTTTTAGGGTGACCACAGTTTTAAAACATCATCTCTCATCATGAGACATCAGGGCTTACACCCCAAGTCAGACAGAACATAGATTTCCAAAGCCACAAGGTGGGAGCAACTGTGTCCTCTTTTTTGGTGGGGCTCATATTCAGCTCTTCCATGTTTACCAGTTCAGCCTGCTCCACTCCTCCTGTTCATATTCCTAATTAGAGTCAGAGTGGGCCTTGAGAAAGCCCTTGGTTTAAGCCTGTATAAGTAGATACCTGTCCTCTCCCCCGACCTTTTTTTAGACAGAGATTTACTCTGTCACTCAGGCTGGAGTGCAGTGGCATGATCTTGGCTCACTGCAACCTCCGCCTCCTGGGTTCAAGTGATTCTTCTGCCTCAGCCTCCCGAGTAGCTGGGATTACAGGCACGCACCACCACACCTGGCTAATTTTTGTATTTTTAGTAGAGACGGGGTTTCACCATGCTGGCCAGGCTAGTCTCAAACTCCTGACCTCAGGTGATCCTCCTGCCTCAACCTCCCAAAGTGCTGGGATTACAGGGATGAGCCCCACAGCTGACTTCTCTTTTGATATTTTAAAAGAGAGGGGCTGAACATGATGGCTCACTCCTGTAATCCCAGCGCTTTGGGAGGCTGAGGCAGGTGGATCACTTGAGGCCAGGAGTTTGAGACCAGCCTGGGCAACATATAAGGACCCCATTTCTTTGAAAAGAAAACAAGTTTTAAGTTAGCTAGGTGTGGTGGCATGTACCTGTAGTTCCAGTTACTTGGAGGCTGAGGTAAGAGTCTGGGATTACAAGTGTGAGCCACTGCGCCTGGCCAGTTTATCTTCATTTTGTCAATAAGAGAACTTCAATCTAGAGAGAGTAAGAGATTTGCCCAAAGTGCTATACAAACTTAGTGCAGAAGCAGGTCTCCTGTCACTTAGTACCTTGTCTACCTCTCTGTTAGACCATCCTGCCTCCTCCCCACCTTTCACTTAATTTTAACAGTTCTGCTTATTCTGTTCTCATTCAAGGCATTTGAGTAAAATATGGAACTTGACCCATATTCACTGCTATAATCACAGGCACCTGTGGCTTGGTGACCCTCCCCCCGCCCCAGCCTATCCAATCCTCTTACTTAAAAGAGAAGTTAATCCCCTTTTATGTACCATATACTTTATTTATACACATGCATTAATTCTGATAAGTATACCCTTTTAATTCCAACAGCACTTTAAAGCAGTTCTTAATCTTCTGTTTACAGGTGAGAAAATTGCTTAGAAAAATCAGGCAACTTAAATTCAGGCTCTTTTACTCTTTATTTTTTGGGTTTTGGCAGGCCCCTGCTAAAATTCCAAAAATGTATAGTATCACAATAAAAGGTAAAAATAAATCAATAAAATGATACCCTCTATCATTTTTTAAATAACATCAACTTACAGTCTAGATTTAGGGGATACATGTGCATGTTTGTCACGTAGGTACATAGCATGATGCTGAGGTTTGGGGTACAATTGATCCCATCATCCAGGTACTGAATATAGTACCCAATAGTTATTCAACCTTTACCCCCACCCCCCACCACACACACACGTTTAGAGTCTGGAGTCAGTTCTAAATACATCAGAGTAAGCCTAAAAACTAATGCAAAACTGGACCATTTTCTTCTCTTCAGAATTGTCCACTGCTTTTCACATATACTGGAATATGATGGGGTCATAGGCTTGTGATTCTAACACAAGGATGGAACAGCTCCTCTGAAACATTTCTTAGGAGGATTAAATCATTACTAAAATATAATTGTTGAATAATTTGGGGCTTTTATTGGCCTGTCTTCTTAAATAATTGAGAATAACAGTGTAAGTCTTTGTACATTTCAGGCATGAACTGTCCCAAAAGATGAGTTTTGCCTTTGCATCCACAGAAGCCACTTCTCATAACTCATAGGGAAGAAAGATCTTTGTTCATTAGACATCACTAAGTCACCATATGCTGAGGTGGCACTTGATTGACGTTTTTGGATCTGAAGGAACACTTCCATAGCTTCCTATATTCACCACTCTCTTCTCTGTGCTGTTCTTCTCCATGCCCCATCATGATACTTGGCTTCAGTGTGTTTCTATTAAACAATAAGGGAAACGACAGAATTTATAAAATAAAGGGTATCCAGTCCAGCCCTTGATGCAGATAGAAGGCCTCCAGGCTCCATAATTTATAGACTGTAGGCATCCTATAGCCTTTCTCGTGCCTCCCATTATATCCTTTTCTCAAGTTCTTCATTTACAATGACCAAAAATGGCCAATAATAGCTTTAGATGTGACTTCTTCTAAGAGTCCCTACATTTTAAAGCAATCAAAACTTTAGTTAAACCAGAAGAATGAATCTCTAGTGGGGTCGAATATCTGAGTCTTAGTATCAGCTAGCTCTCTTGCCTACTTGCTATGAGACCTTTGGCAAGTTACTTTAACCTTCTGGAGCTGGTTTCTTCATTCATAAATGAGAAGGCAGAGTTAGATAAGATATGAGATTCTTTCCAATGCTAACCTGTCTGATAACATTACCATTATGCCTGGGACCATGTTTATGTGAAGACTCATATTCCTGTTTTGATGGAGATAGGCAGACCCCTAGACACATATAGAGAGAGCTTCAAAGAAGTCCAGGCTCTACCATGTCCAATTATGCGTGTAATCTCAGCAACTCAGGAGGCTGAGGCAGGAGGATTACTTGAGGCCAGGAGTTTAAGATCGGCCCAGTCAACATAGCAAGACGCCCATCTCTACTAAAATGAAATTTTTTTTTTAAATTAGCTTGGCATGGTGGTACAGGCCTGTAGCTATAGCTACTCAGAAGGCTGCGGCAGGAGGATCTCTTGAGCCCAGGAGTTCGAGGCTGCAGTGAGCCGTGATCATTCCACTGCACTTTAGTCTGGATGACAGAGCCCTATCCTGTTTCAAAAAAAAACACACAGGCACAGTGACTTACACCTGTAATCCAGCACTTTGGGAGAGCAAGGCAGGTGGATCTCCTGAGGTCAGGCGTTCAAGACCAGCCTGGCCATCATAGTGAAACCCCATCTCTACTAAAAATACAAAAATTAGCCGGATGTGTTGGTGCACACCTATAATCCCAGTTACCCGGGAGACTGAAGCAGGAGAATTGGTTGAATCTAGGAGGCAGAGGTTGCAATGAGCCGAATTCGGTGGGCCATTGCACTCTAGCCTGGGCAATGAGAGTGAAACTCCATCTCAAAAAAAGGAGTTATGATTCTTCTTCAACTCCTGTTCTTCCCACCCCCGCAGTCAAGCCAAAAGGCATAGATGTGACAGGGCGTCTAAGGGGAAACCAAGAACTGGGATTCAATGGTTTGTAAGACCCTTCCCTGCCTTCAGTCATGTTTAAGGGCTGCAAGAGAATCGAGTGCAGGATGCTCCAGAAGGTTCCTGATGCGGCAGGAAGGTGGGGAAAGGCTTAGAAGAGATGTACTTGCGTGACAAGTACAAAAACATAGGGGGAGGTATCTCCATTTTACAGATGAGGAGATAATGTCAGAGGTTAAGGAACTGTGCCAGGGTCACAGCATGTCACCATAGAGGCTAGAATTCAGCCTGAGGTTTTGCATCAAGATAAACTGCTGTATGAAAGACAAGCAAGTAATTTTGGGTCTTTACTTTTTATCCATTGCTTTACAAGATTGCAAATATATGAGTGCTAAGTTAAAAGAAGCAAGTAATTTCATTTTTTTTAAGTGACAGATTTTTGAGGAGAGAGGAATGAAGCAAAAACTAGTGTTTGGAACAATGCAAAGTTAGACTTTTAGGAAAACCATCTTATTTTTACCAGTAAACTGAAAAGTATTAGAGATCTTTTTAACATCTTTTAATGTCATATACAGTGTAAGGTTAATGCTAATGTAATTACACTTGTATATTTGCTTAGTGCCCTGTGAGGATTTTTTCCTGCAACTGAGAAGCTTCTCTTTTTTTCCTTCCTTTTTTAATGTTTTTATTATTTATTTCTTGAGACGGAGTCTCACTCTGTCACCCAGGCTAGCAATTCTCCTGTCTCTCAGCCTCCTGAGTAGCTGGGACTACAGGAACGCACCACCATGCCAGGCTAACTTTTGTATTTTTAGTAGAGGCAGGGTTTCACGGTGTTGGTCAGGCTGTTCTCAAACTCTTGAGCTCAGGCGAGCCACCTGCCTCAACCTCCCAAAGTGCTGGAATTACAGGCATGAGCCACCGCACCTGGCTGTCCTTCCCTTTTTTTTTTTTTTAAATATAAACAAGGTATAAATGAGAAATGTAGCTTATTGTCATTTAATTAAAAGTTACCTACATTCCATACACTCCAAAGATGGTAAATTGGCTTTACATATACGTCTTTTTCTGCAGCGTGTTAATTATATTAAAGCAAATTATCTTGCCAAGACTCCGAAATCCATTCTTTTGTTTGACCTGTGTAGTTATAGATCACCTAAATTGAAGATCACCTAAAACTTGGTTCCTGTTTTTTCATGAATATCAATTTATTTCTTGCTTATCTCAATTCCCAAATGGCCTAGAAGAATACAGATTTATTACAATGTTATACACACGTTCTTGGACTTTAAGTCACTTTTTTTTCTCAAACAAACATTTCAATTTTAGTTATCTTAATGACATTTCCATGGTTTAAAAGAATGTTGTTGACATGCCTTTAATTGGGCAAGTTACAGAATTTATGTGATCTAAGTCTCCTCGTAACAGGAAATATGAGGTCAAAATTCCCTTCTTCCTGTAAGATTCTAGGATTCATTATTTTGTTTCAAGTTAATGCTTTACCTTTACTAGCTTAAAGGTAAATAGAGGGTTCTTGATGAATCACGGATAAATCAGGATTCCTTTGTGTACACACATTTGTAATGTGTACTCATTGTCAAACATTAAGTTACCAGGGTGACAAGTCTAGTGGCTCTGACGTCCTTTTATTTCTTGGCCAGAAGACATCAAGAGTAATCCATTTTGGGTCTTAAGTGAATTTTGTGAGACCATAGAATAATATGACGGCCAGCATGTCACAGGTGTATAGTTGGCAGATAATAAATGATCGTTGAAGTCAACTTAGGTGTGGTTGAATTGATTCTCTTGGTTAGAATATAAACTGTTTCTAAGTAAAGTCCCCCCAACTCCTGAAAAAAGAGAGATTCAAAGCTAAGCCCAGGAAGGAAAATGAACATACAAAGATTTATATGCAGATGTTTATGGCAGCTTTATTTTTACTAGCTTAAAAACTGGAAACAACCAAATGTCCATCCGTCGGTGAACAGACCAGCAAAGTGTGGTACAGCCATACAATGGAACAGTACTCGGAAGAAAAACACATCAAACTATTGATACTTGCAACCACACGGATAAATTTCATCTCAAAGGCATTATGCTAAAGGAAGGAAACCAGACACAAAAGACTACATACTTTGTGGTTCCACTTATAGGAAATTCTGGAAAAGGCAAAGCTATAGGGATAGAAAGCAGAACTGTTGTTGCTAGAGTCTGTGGTGAGAGGAAGGCACTGACTGTAAAGGGGCACGAAGGAATTTTCTCAGGTTTTTTTGGAAATGTTCTGTATCATTTCGGTGGTAATGATATGAATGTATACATTTGTCAAAACTAACTCAATTGTATACTTAAAATGGGTGACTTTTACTATATGTAAATTACACCTGAAATAAAAACAAGCAGACACACCCAGGGCAGCATCTTGAATGCCTTACAAAGTAACTTCGTTAGGCTGGGTACGGTGGCTCACACCTGTAATCCCAGCGCTTTGGGAGACTGAGGTGGAAGAATCATGAGGTCAGGAGTTTGAGACCAGCCTGGCCAACATGGTGAAACGCTGTCTCTATTAAAAATACAAAAATTAGCCAGGTATGGTGGCATGCCCCTGTAATCCCAGCTACTCAGGAGGCTGAGGCAGGAAAATTGCTTGAACCCAGGAGGTACAGGTTGCAGTGAGCCAAGATCGCGCCATTGCGCTCCAGCCTGGGGACAGAGCAAGACTCCATCTCAAAAAATAATAATAATGGCAAAGTGACTACGTCACTTGAGGAAGTAATCATTTTTGAACTTTGAATTTTGAAAGCCTGTTGTTAACAAGATATTAATAGTATTCATTTTTGTGGTGAATCTGTACCAAATATTGACCCCTAAAATGTGTTTGCATAGAGATTAGTGAATGATTTGCTTGATTTAATATCTCATTACATTTTTGCTTTCTTTTTGCCTCTCTCTCCAACCTAGAAAAACTAATTGAGGGACTCAAATCTCCTGACACTTCTCTTCTGCTCCCTGACCTCTTGCCTATGACAGATCCTTTTGGTAGCACTTCCGATGCTGTAATTGGTAAAGTCATCATCTCTGTTTCTTCAGTCATGCATGATATGTATGCCTGTTTCAAGAATGACAAGTACCTAGTTAACCAATCCCCAGGGAATAGCCCTGCCAACCCAGAAGCCAAGGCCACTTAATCTTACTTGTATTACTCCAAATGAAGTGTTTTCCCTGCTT
Source organism: Sapajus apella (assembly GCF_009761245.1). NCBI lineage: Eukaryota > Metazoa > Chordata > Mammalia > Primates > Cebidae > Sapajus > Sapajus apella. Next base: position 4,134,785 of record NW_022436966.1, read on the forward strand.
TTCAGGGGTATAACACCTATTTTTTGTTTTTCTTGCTATCTGGAGATTTCAAGAGTGAATCTCTTATGAATGAGGAGGAATGTGGAAAGTTTCCATTTAGTGAGAAAAACTTCACCAAAAAAGTTGGTTTCTAATTAGACTTTACCTTTACTGAACTTAATGAAATTTAGCAGATTCTTCTTTTGCCCTTTTTTTTTTTTTTTTTTTTTTTTTTGACAGTTTCACAATTGTTTCCCAAGCTGGAGTGCAATGGCACGATCTTGGCTCACCGCAACCTCTGTCTCTTGGGTTCAAGTGATTCTCTTGCCTCAGCTTCCCAAGTAGCTGGGATTACAGGCATGAGCTATCACACCTGGCTAATTTTGTATTTTTAGTAGAGACGTGGTTTCACCATATTGGTCAAGCTGGTCTTGAACTCCTGACCTCAGGTGACTCACCTGCCTCGGCTTCCCAAAGTGCTGGGATTATTGGTGTGAGCCACTGCGCTTGGCCCAGATTCTTCTTTGAAGACCCATGTACATCCAGCTGCCATGGCTCATGCCTGTAATCGCAGCACTTTGGAAGGCTAAGACTGGAGGATCACTTGAGCCAGGAATTTGAGATCAGCCTGGGAAAGATAAAATAAGTTTTTTTAAGTTAGCCAGATGTGTGGAGCACACCTGTGTTACCAGCTCTTTGGGAGGCTGAGATGGGAAGATCGCTTTGAGTCAGGGGGCTTCAGGCTGCAGTCAGCCTTGATTATGCCACTGCCCTCCAGCTTAGGCGACAGGGACCCATCTTAAACAAAATTCAAAAATTTTTAAAGGTCCTTGTATGTACCAAGTATCAGTAACTGAGAAAACATTTTACCCATTGGTTAAGCTCCATGAATATAATCCAGGGCAGGGGCTTGGTCTGCTTCCTCTCTCACATTTTCCTGTGTTCCAACAGCAAGGCAGGCAAGATGTGCAAAATGTCCAAGGCCTTTGTATTCCAGGAGGGTCCAATCATGAGGCACATAATAATGCCTTTGGGCAGAAAGTTCTAGAACTCAGAAGTGCCATGACTTTACATAGAGGTAGGCCTGCAGCTGAGAGTGTCCCATGGTGCAGAAGGCCTCCCAGCTGCATCATGGGATGGGGTTTGAGATGGATTAATGGCCTTTGCATGGCGCAGAGGATGTTTGCCCCCAGGTTTATCCCTTAAGAAAAGCAGAATTACCAGAAGAAAATGAAGGCACCTTTCACCCCATGTCTTTTGACATGGAAGAGGTTTTCTGAGCGACATATGCTCTGAATTTGTCTATAAGAACTGATCATTGCTGAGACTGGCCATAGTGGTTAACCTTGTACACACAAGCTCAGTGAAACCTAGACACTCAAAGCAGCAGAAGTGACTTATTGTGCTTTCTACCTTGACTGAGACTGGCATTTTAGAGACCTGTTAGAAGAAAGCCTTCACATAGCTGAGTGCGGTGGCTCACACTTATAATCCCAGGACTTTGGGAGGCCAAGATGGGACAGATCGCTTGAGCTCAGGAGGGAGACACCATCTCAAAAAATAAGAATTAAAAAAAAGAAGAAAGCTTCACAGAATTTCCTGAAGAACCTCTGACTTCCTTTCCCTTACCCTTTCCTCTCCTTTCTTAATGCTCTGTTACGAAAGAAAAAGCTGATGTTGCTGTTGAGAGTCTCATACCAGGACTGGAGCCCCCAGTTCCCCAGCGCCTCCCATCTCAGACGGAATCCGTGACCTCAAATCGCACAGGTCAGTCAGGTGTCTCTGCAGCTGCAGGGACTGGTCATTGTGGTGAACCTCTGAGCCAGTCTTTTCACCTGGCTCCGTCGATCCAGGGCTTATTTTGCAGCTCAAGTAGTTCTTCCTGAAATGGACACTGAATTGTTACAGCCTAGCTTCTAGATGTTGAGGGATATATTTCCTTGCTAAAGAACTGAGTACTTTTTGGAGCCATGTTCTTTGTGGAGTGATCTCTGGGCTTTCTGTGGTTATAGTATTTCTTTTTTGAAGATTCTTTTCACTGGTGGCAGGATCCCTCTACCTCCTTAATTAAAGAACTCCGCTGAGCTGTAAGATACCCTTAACCCTCCAGACTGCTGTGCATCTTTCTAGTCTACCAATGTCAGTCATGTCCATGGAGTGCATCTTCTGTATATTGATGTTCTGTTCCCAGCACAGTGCTTCAATCGTGTATAGGTAATTTGCTGTTAAATTGTAAGGCAAAGTTGAAGTCTTCCCTGGATCTAGTATTGCTTGTACTCTTAATTTCAGAATTCAGTCTTAAAAGAATTTCTTAACTGCCCATAAATACAGATTTGGTAACCTTTTTTTTCTTTTTTTTTTTTTTTTTTTTCCATAATTCCCCTGATAGAAGTATTTGGTTTTTGAACTTGGAATAGAAACAATTAGAAGCCTAGGAAATGTGAGGATAAATTCATCCAAGTGAAAAAAAAAATTACCTCCAAAGACAATATATTTTCCTTATCCTCACTTAAATGTTTTCTCTTAGCAAGCTTTCTCAGAAAACAATTCTTGAGTTAAAATGCTTAAACTTTGTATTTTTGTTTTGGTTTTCCAAAATCAAAATCGTGTTCAAAGGGCCAATTTAAATGTAAAGAATACTAGTAAGAGGCATTGTGAATGGGAACCAGGATGAGTTCTAGAAGGTACTGTTTAATCCTGTCGAATTCTGCTAATAACAAGCCTGAGGCAACCCTCTCCTAATCAGTTTGGATACTTCTTCTTATAGTAACTTCCTTCTATGAGTGTTTAGGGAAGATTTAAGTGAAACTCTAATCATAAAGTCCTTTCTCTCTAATGGCATTTGCTAAGAACTGAAGTGCTAAAGTTATTTCAGCATCTAAGTCACAGACTTGTTTAACCTCTGAGTAAAAAATTATCCTCTATTTATATATTAATGTTAAGAGGAATCTAGAAAGACATGTTTCTATAGCTAGAAATCCAGAAGGCTTCACACAATTCTTTTGGTTTTCTTTCTCCCACCTTGGCGTGTATGTGTAACGTGTAAATGCAGTAACTTAAAGGCTAAGATCTAATCTCATGATATTGTTGTGTGTGCCACTTAATGCCATCACTGACCTGGGATGCTATTAATCTGGACTCAGATTCTCTCACCGGGGAAGATTCCCTGCTTGACTGTTCTCTGCTCTCTAACCCTACTACTGACCTTCTGGAAGAGTTTGCCCCCACAGCAATCTCTGCTCCGGTCCATAAAGGTAAATGCTTTCTTCTTCTCAGGCCCACATATGTCCTTAAAGGGAAAAGAACTAAACAACTTTTGAGAGTTTTTCTTATCAAAAGTCTTTACTAGTGAAGTTTTAAAACTACCTCCTTATATGGAAAACTTGAGGTTGTACTCCTAGATACTGTGTTATAATACCTCTCGGTGAGAATATTTAATAAGACAACACGCCAGGTGTGGTAGCTCAGGCCTACAATCCCAACACTTTGGGAGGTTGAGGCGAGAAGATCACTTGAACCCAGGAATTTGAGACCAGCCTGGACAACATATGGAGACTCAGTTTCTACAGAAAATTTTAAAATTGGCCAGCAGTGGCAGCATGTGCTGGTGGTACCAGGTTCTTGGGAGGCTGAGGTGGGATGATTGCTTGAGCTCAGGAGGTAGAAGCTGCAATGAGTCATGATTGCACCACTACATTCCAGCCTGGGCAGCAGAGCAAGACTCTGTCTAATAAATAAATAAATTAGTTAATTAAATACATCAGTAGAAGACAGGTACTAAAAAGAAATAAGATTAAGTGTAAAAAAGACTTAGCAGATTGGTGAAAGTATTGCTTTCTGGCAAGAACATAGAGTGCAGGTATTCCATGTTACCTTTAAGAGCTAGGTACCGTTGCAGTCAATTCAAGTGGATGGTTGAAGTGACTATCCACTGTCTGACTATAATGATCGATATAATGCTTGTTGGCCTTAGAATGTAAAATGCTTTTATCAAATCTGATTCAAAGTTATTGCACAGTGATGACTGCAATAAAGAAATAAGCATCTTGCCTCAAAAGCCAGTCCTCCAAGGTTGAATTTGTAGAAGTTTTGAATTTTAGTTCACCTACAAGTCATGATTGGTTACTGGATTTCTCTTTCTAACCTACCATTTTCATTTGTTGGTCTTGAGTCAATAGTGGTTTGAAATCCTGCCGGACAGAGGTAGCTTGAATCCAATTCTTTTCAGTGAGTAGTTCGTGACAGTGTCAGGCTCAATGCCCGGCTTATTGTGCGCCAGCATTTACTGAACTTTCTGTGATTGGGTGGTGAAAGTGGTCTTCTGGAAAGAGAAAATGCATAGAAAAGGAAAAGCTTAAGTCCCTTCAAAAGAAAATTTAAGAAGGAAGACTCCCCAGGATGACTAAAAATAATCACCCCTGAGGTTTGCAATGATTAATAGTTGAGTTTTTGTTTTTACCCTGATGACTTTAAAATGATTATGTTTTTATAGATTATAGAGGAAAGTTACCTATTTAGACAATGATATCTAGCAGTGATGTGTCAGCAGCAATGTAGAATTATAGAGAAGCATCATTTGCAAAATAGGTGCCCAGCTAGCACTTGCTTGCTGGTAGGATAGCTTTAATTAGACCATTCTAATTTGTTAGAACACTGTTTGTTAGAAGACTGTTCTAACACACTTCTGCTTGAGGCCTTGGTATATGTGATCTTGCGCCTCAACGTTCCCTGGGGCATGTGAGTTGTTTCAGTGTCTTTTTTCCCAGTCACAGTGCAGTGAGTTCTTCCAGAAGTATTTTGTTTGCCTTGTATACAGCGGTTACTTCTTAAAGAACCGCCAATTCTCTTCCTCCTTCCCCTGCCCCTGATTTTGAGTTTTTCAAATATTGTTAGGTCTCTGCTCCCTCAGTGAAGACAACAAATGACTTATTCCTATGCCTTTATGGATTAGTGACATTAAAGAGATACCTCACAATAATTATAATTAATATCTTATAAATAATACAGTTCTTCTAGGAACCCTTCTCCCTAATCATTTATAAAAGTCTTAACATGGCCAACTCTAAAGCATTTTTTTCTATATCTCTGTATTTTCCAGTTTTGCTACTTTTATTTCAACTCAGAAAGATAAGTACTTTCACCTTTAAAAACAACAGGGCTGTACAGTTGAGATCTTTGTGCCTCTTTCACATTCTCTCATTTGCTAATCTCTACCTCTGTTGTTTCTGCTTGTGTACTTGCATTCTGTATTAAGCTGCAGAAGATAGTAATCTCATCTCAGGTTTTGATGTCCCTGAGGGCTCGGACAAGGTGGCGGAAGATGAGTTTGACCCTATTCCTGTATTGATAACCAAAAACCCACAAGGTAAGAAAAAGGATGGGGAAAAGAGAAGAGCTTGCCCTCAGCTCTCGTCAAAACAGTCATGCACCTAATCGGCAAGGGGAAAGAAAAGCATCAATAATTAATGAAGGACATTGCGGGTAATGAGAATCATTGTAGGCTGGACCAATAGAGACAGACAGAGATAAAGTTTGACCATGGTGTTTATTTAGAGAGAGTATTTAACAGTTGGCTAAAAGTTAGTTTTTACCATGAAGCCAAAAGCAAAGTAATCTTCAGTCAGTGGAAACCAGAAGGTATATATCAAAAGCACATAGCATTTTTTAATCATGATTAGAATAATCCGTAATAAATATTGTTCCCAAAGAGATTAACAGCTGTGTTTTGGTATCATTCCATCTTTTTGACATTAATGGAGTATCCTTTTTCCACTTTGATGGATGAAAATCATTTGAACATGCCATAAAACACTAAATTGCCATAGGACCATCTATTTATTTTTTAAAGCGTGTTCTTATTCCAGTATCTTAATAACTAGTTTATCCCCAAAGCAGCAATTATTGATTTTTACTTTATCAGGGAGATAGCTTGGTATTATCAGGGAGATAGCTTGGTATTATCAGGAAGTTAGTGTGCAGCCAGCAATTCTCAACCAAAAAAAGTGTTAATTTGCAAATAGTGCCCTCTTTGCAAAATGTCCTGCCTATACTGTGGTGTACACAGTGCCTGAGCTTTTGGTGGGAGGTGGTGGACAGCTAACGTGTATGTTTCAAAATCAACATGTAAGGGTTTGTAAATGTAAAATATTGCTTCTCTAGGGTTTGGATTTTTTGTTTGTTTGGTTGGTTTTTCTTCTTTGCTTGCTCTGCGCATCTAAACCTTAACCCTTTATGTTTTGTACTGAATTCCTATCTCTCCACTTCCAGGTGGGCACTCTAGAAACAGCAGTGGGAGCTCTGAGTCCAGTCTTCCCAACCTAGCCAGGTCTTTACTGCTGGTGGATCAGCTCATAGACCTGTAGCCGTGACCCAGTAGCAGATGCAGTTCTGTAACCTTCATACCGTAAAATACATTTTCATTACAGAGTTATGAAAAAAACGATTTTTTAAAAAAAATCTGCAAATAAGGGGCCCTCCAGCCCTTTTCTCCTACCCCTTGCCTTCTCCTGTAGAAATGATAAGGAAAGAAAATCACTTTGGCCCTCCAGATATTTCTTGGCCAGTTCCTCCCTGTTAGTTTGCTGTGTTTTCTCATTACCCTTCTTCAATAGCATTATCTTAAATCAAGCGCTAGATGCCATGAGCTTCACCTCTGCTGGAGTCGACTCCACCAAAAGCTTAACTATAACTGAAACTAGTGAATTGACACTTTTGTCTCATTCTTGCTAGGAATGGCCTCCCAAATCAATTCTCCCAACCCGTGTCTCCTTTGGCCAGATGCTGATGAATGTGTTTCCCTGTTTTTGCTTTTTATCCTGATGTATTATCATGAGGACATGGCTACTTCAGTTGGTCTTAACTCTAGGCAGTAGCCTGGAGATGGGTGTTTTATTTCCAATGGTTTAAGAAAGGGTAAAACTTACTGACTGGTAGTATATATATATATATGAGAAGAGAAATTGAGCCCGACTCTAGCCAACCAACTTTGACCTTGTTTGATCATAGACTTAGCCAAGGGATTTTACACCCCATGCAACCTGCCCAGCATTCGTCCAGCTTTCTGGCTTCCATTGAACCGTGATTTCTCAGATCTGGAGACGTGACTGCAAGTACTTGAGACCCTTGGATAAAATGTGTATGTTATATAAATCCCAAGTATTGCCATTCCTTTTCATGTTAACTGTCCCAAGTGGGATCTCAGAATTAGACCAAAACAAGACAGTGGTGGTAATATGATACCTTTTATTAGAAGACTTTTCACTGCGGGAGGGGGGAGGATGGGGAGGGGAAGGAATTGTAGCAGAAACAGATGTATTTTTCTTGTGATTTTTATTTTGAATCAAATATTGTAAATTGTGTATAAATGAAGACGCTGAATAGTTCTGTTTCCACTTGGCATTTCAAGTCTGATATCAGGTGTCTGTACAGGGTTTTGATCTCTTTCCCTTGTATAACAACACAACAATCCTACAGTGTAACATATAGAATCATTTTGAATAGACTTGTGTGTTGCTATAAGCTTTCAGCAGGTCCTCTGTCTCTAGAATAAGCATGTTGTTTATTTTCAGATAATCAGAAATAAGTGTGCTGACAAGCTGGACACAATCTGAGTGCCCACGTTACCTTTCTTTCTCTCTGATGTTTAAATCGAAGGCTGCAGCCAATGGAATATGTTCAGTTGATTTTCCTTGGCTTCCTAGATAAAAAAATAATAATAATAAAACAAAACATAGTTCTTTATTAACTTTAGGATATTGTTCATAAAATAAATAAAGGCCCCTGCACTAACATGACAACATGCCTCATGGTCACCCTCTGTATATGTACTTACTCATTAAAGTGTGTTTTATTTCCTTATGTGGAAAGCACTTTTATAAATCACCCTTTTGAAAAGAAATGGGCACAGAGAACCCCACTCTTGTTCTCTTCCTCTAGTGCTATTGTCCATCATCAAAAGGGAAACTCTTAGTTGATCAGATTTGTACAAATAAAATTCCGAGTCCATTGCTTGTTTTGCTATCTAGTACTTTTGTTTCTTCTTCCTCACATTTGCACTTTAAGGGGGGAAAAAGTTTAACAGCAACAACAGCCTATGAAACACTGCATTCTGGAGGGCAAGGTTTGGCCCTAGGAATGGTGTGAGCAGACTTTGAAAGGTATTGGAGGAAAAGTCTGAATCTTCCAGCCTTCCTTCTGTCTTTAAATACGTCCTGTGCTGGCTGAAACAAGACGAGCTAGGTAAAGACCTTTAGTTGAATAATATTTCCAAAATGGAGAGAGGCACAAGCTTCCTGCCGAGGATTAAAAAGCAAAAGATATCCACGAAGGGCTCTCTGTGGTTGGGTAGCAGTGAAAATAGGACTTGGTTTACCCCTTTATGGACAGGAAAATTGCTGCAGTTTGGAATTGTATTCTCTTTCCTGGACATAGAAAGAATGTATTAACTAATGAAGGAAATGTTTATTTTTAAATAAGAATAATGTTTTAGTTCTGCATTTTCATATTTGATTTTTTTCATATATACATATTAGAAATATAATGAAATATCTAGTTTCTCAATTGAAACTATGAAGAGTACAGTTTAGAAATTAGGTATCTCTAAATTGTTCTTTTGATAATTACATTGAGATATATTATCTAGTCATTTGGCTCAGTAAAGCTTAATGGAGGCTGTTACTGAAAATGAGCAGACTAGAAGCCAGAGATGGTAGTAGAAGCCTGAGGGAGATAATGACAAGAAATTGTCTTGGGCCTACTTAGAGTAAGGCCTCCTCAAAAGGGAGAACTATTTTTCCGTTAAGGAACATATACGAGTGCTTTGGTAAACGGGGCCTTCCTTGGTTTATAGCATCATCCCTGAGCTAAAAGAGTTTATTTGAGATGAGCATAGTGTGCTAGTACCTGTGGAATCATAGCCTGAGCTACAAAGGGACCTTTGAGACCATCCTTTAGTCCACCATCCTCTTCATTTTACAGGTGTGGGACCTGAGCTGGATTGAACAGGGCCGGGGGAGAAGAGGCCTGGGCAGGACAGGCCACCTGGGATCTCATCCTGGCCCTTGCCAGCTACTGGCTGAGTGACCTTCAGCAGGCACTTCACCTCTCAGAGCTGCTGTTCCTTAGAGTTATACAATGGGTTTGGACTAGATGGTCTTTAAGATTATAGAAGCATAGGGTCCTAAGTAGATATTATTATGTTTAGAAGGGCTATGAAGGATTTATATAATCCTGATGTTCTTCAGTTATCTTCTATAGTTCCTGCTATTTCAGTGGCAGTGTTTACATTTTAAAGAATTATAATGGGCTTGTACTAACTTGCTCTTTCTTGATTATCTGAATAGAAGCCTAAATCATCATAGTCTGAGAGATTTTTCTTTTTAAGTATTACAGAAAAACATGCGTGTAAACACACCTACCTATTCTAATAAAATGATATCAGATTTCTTCTTAAATGTATAATCAGGGATTTACCAGTTTAAAACGGGCAAATACTGTAAGCATATGTTTCTGATTTGCTTTTATTCCAACCATGTAAGAGGAGTAACTATCACAAAAAAGAGCAGAAAACATCACAAATCGATTTTCCCTTTACAACATTCAAATGAGCCCCAATGTTTTCAAAAACACATACCTCAGAGGAGATAGGGCTTAAATGGGCACCCCTGAGTATGATTGTGATTATTATAATTAATGATTTCTTTAGCAGATATATTAGAATTTTGACATCTAATTAAATGTTGTTCCCTTCAAAGTCATCTAGTTTTACTTATGTAGTTATTATTCTAATGAGGCTGCCATCCTTAAAGTTATTTTTGACACTCTTCTCCTTAGAAATAATATCAAGGAAGGTAATAATGTATAAGAAAATCAGTTATATTTAATTCGTATCACTTTGAGAAAGCATCTGAAAGTATACTCTTTCTTTATCTACTTTTTCTACTACTCTTGGTTCTGAGTAACATTTAGCCATTTCCAGAAAGCAAATTCAACCCTGCAAGATGAAGAGTGGTTACTGTTGAAGACAGTAAAAAGAATAATCCACAAAAAAGTCTCAGAGAGGATCTTATAATAGAAAGTGAATATGATCAAGTCTTAATTTCTTTAATTTTCAGAATAAGGAAACTTCTGTGATTCCCTCGTCTTTAGAATGGTTTAAAAAATTGAAACATATGGGTATTAAAACACCTCTGAAAGAAGTTGTCACTTTGTTTAGTGTTGATATTGGACTTCACTTTTCCTGAAATAGAATTACAGAACTTGGATTGCTAATACTTGTAGAAAAACAAACCCAAGAAAAGAACTTACTTTTCTCAAGATGTAATATTTGTTTTGTTGTGAATACTTTTGTTTTTTCTGCTTTGAATACTTACTTCCTACTCTCCTGACAGATAATCAACCAATATAACCTTCCCCAGGTCAGGAACAGTTCTGCCTTCAGCGCTGCTATGGGAATGAAGGGATCTTTGGGGCTGACAGCCTGCAATATGAAGGGATCGCTGAATAAATACATGCTATAGATACCTTGGGCCAAAATAAAGTCTCTCTTGATAAGGTTTTTCTGGGATTTTCCAGAGTCCTTAACCTTCTCAGCCTATAAGATTATCAGACTCTCCTAGCTGCTAACTTTGAGCTTTGGGATGAAAATGACAGGATTGCCCAGTGTTCTGGGTTAAGCAACTTAGAGGCTGCCTGGCAGAACAGAAAAACTATCATATGAATATTTACAATGGAATCTTTCCTGAAACACTCCAGATACTGCAAAGCTATCTTTTATTCTTCTCTAAAGTCTATAATTTTATCAACACAAAGTTAGCCTTTTCTTTTCCACACTAGTAATGTTTCTGAAGTTGGATGTGCTTAGGTTTCTTATCACAATGAGTCCCAGAAAATCTGTAACAAGAAAACTCTTTTGCTTCTCCCAGATTTCCTTTCACTAACATCAGATAGGGAGGCTCCTGGGGTAATGCTAACCTATTCAAGAAGTTTCCAAATGGTGGTAGTTGCTAGAATGAAAGACACTTTCTTGGATCATACTTTGATGTAGTGTCCTGAATTTACTCTTTCCCATGAGTATTCTACTCTGCCCTATTGCACTCTCCTTTGTCATGTGGATGTGTATTTATCATAGGTCTTTAACCTGTCCTTCCCAAGAAGACAAAGCAGACAGTTGTACATGAAGATACCTTATGCAGTAAAAATGTGAAATTTGAACATTGCTGCACAAGTATTGTATAAAAAAAGTCTGTAAAGAAATTTCTTATGTAAACATACAGAGGAATAAAGACTTTTATCTGTTCAAATGGGAGCATAATGTTTAGAGATGTAAATAACTTAAGTTGTTCTTTTCCTGAGCTGAAAACCCACTTTTTTGCAGAAAGGATTTAATCACAGTGTTGAGTGACAATAAGTACCTGTACACAAGAAAAGTGTAGCTACATACTGAGGACATAGTAATGAATCATGGCTACCCGAAAGAATAAACCTTCTATGGCCAAGGAGAATTAGACGCCGGCCAGCCTACATTGGATATGACCAGACACAAGTTTGTAAAATGGAGCACAGGTTTGCAGCTTCCCTCCTCTAACGTAATTCTTAATATACCCAGGCCAACTTAATTAAACGTTTTATGTTGGCAGGAATAATTTTATCCCCAGTGAGGAAGCGCTCTCATTTAATTGCCTCATTGGCTTGAGAGGCACAGCTGGCCATTTTTGGCTTCCATCAGTTCCCTCATTTCCTAGTCATGGGTTTTAATGCAGCTGCCCAATATGTGGTGGAACCAAATGCCTACTTTTATTATGTGAACTAAAAGGTCATGGAAATTATTAGTTTGATGTACATCTCTTGGTTTCCCTGGTTTGGTTCTAAGATTTTACATTTCAATTGCTGTTGCATTTCCAAGTTTTTGTGAAGGAGTAGTTTGCTTTGTATTTACTAATTATATGAGAAGGCTTCTTCTCAATACTCCAAGTCTTCATTTTCCATTTTTGGCAACAATTATATCTTTGATACTCCGTGTAACTGTTATTTCAGTTTATGGTATGAAGGAAACTAAACTTCTGGTTGTGCATGATATATTTCATTAAGGAACATCCATCCTGACATTTAAGTCTTAAGAGTTTGATTCTTTAGGGAGCATTCTGATGACCCTCACTATGTCAGTCAGCTGGAATTTCCAAGGGAAACCAATCCTAAATGATTCAGCACTTTTGGTTGCTTTGGAAGTTAATAGGGAGCTGGTGAGGATAGTTGCCAAGTCATCAGGTATTTTAGGGACTCTTTCTCTTCCTTGAAGCATGTGAATTCTTGCTGAAATCTACAGAATTTGGAGCCTCAAAATAGACTAATATAGAGTTACCCATATCGGAAGTGTCAAAGTGCCCAATCTGACACACAGTCCTACATCAAAGCAAGAAAAAGAAGTGTGTTTTGACTTCTTGCTTAATTTTATGTGCAGAAGGAAAATAAAAAGAGGCATGACCCAGTTTGAGGGAATTATAACCAAACCCTACCTTAGGCTCTGTGATAAGTAAGACCCTGAGCAGACTGTGAAGCCAGGCCCTGGGCTTAAGCCCCTGAGGTACAACAGGCAGTGTGTACTGAGTTCTGTGGCCACAGGTGTCTGCTATGGTGTGCTATTGGTTACCAGAGGAACCGGGCCAAGGCATGTGGTTAAGTTGGTATAAATCCCTCATTGTTAGTAGAGAAACTATTTCAAACACATTTTCTTGTTGACACAATGCTATTGTCATATAAAGGAACTGTTCACCCTGAAAACACATTTTCCCTATAAGAACACATTCACATACTCAAAAAAAAAAAAAAATTTTTTTTTTAATTTGCCAACAAGATTTAATGGTTACCTTCTGTTTATAGTATATTTGGAATGTCTCTTTCTCTTGACTACCTTGTTTCTGGTGCCACCACCACCAGAATTCCTTAAGTGAATGTGGAGGTCTGGGCTTCCCCCATATTCTCTGGCATTTCTTTGGCCTTCAGAGTACCAGGCCTGGAGAGTTGCAAAGTGTGCTTGCTCTCTGCCTCAGTCAGTCATACTGTACCTCCTCTAAGAGTAGAAAGGTTAAGGACTTGGCCTTCTCAGGAGAACCCTTTAAATGTAGTTTTCCACTCCTACAAAGCCTATTGATGCTGAAAGAAAGATAGGAAAGAGCTCTAGTCCTTGTTTTGAAGGACAGGAGACTAATTTTCCGTTCAAACTTGATATTCTGGTATTTTTGTGACTGTTTTGTGAATTATTCAAAGTTGTTGGAATTTTAAGTCTGATTTTCCCCTTAGTCATCGTGAAGGTCATAGAATATGCTCTGAGTTGGAATGTTTGCCAACCGGGTTCTTGACCGAAAACCTACTTTTTAACAAATAATTTTGATGGATTAGACATGTGCTTCCGTCCTCTCCAACTCTGGATATGGGTACACACACACCCTTGGTACTCCCCAGTTCTCAAAATGTAATCTAGCACTCTAGGCATCCAGGGTGCCCCTGGCTCAATAGATAGCCGGTTTGCCAGTCTCCACACACAAATTGTTTTTACTGAATTTAGTTTAAATTTCTAAAAAACACTGACTCCAGTCAAACTAATGTTCATTGTTTACTGACCTGTATGATGTCAGAATTGGTCATTGGCTTGACTTTAAGTTTTTCATTTTTTTCCCTAAGAGATACTTTGCTCTCCTGAAGCACAAGCTTAATAACATCAGCTTTCAGGGTAGTTTTGGAAGATGAGAAATTGTGCTTTTGTTTTGGCAACTGAAAACGTTGTTCAACTGATGCTGTGTGAGGAAGCTGCTTCCAGGAGTTTTAGGGCTCTCTTGTCCCGCTTTAAGGCTCTGCAAACCTTATTTTAGAAAACTTATTTTTCTCCCTTTTATTTGAATTTCCTCCCAGAAATTATTATCTTGGTATCACTGAGACAAATCTAATATCAATATACTTGCCTGAGAAATTAGGATGATGTCTATCCACATAAATTACAAGGGAGAAGGTGTTCCGTTTATTTCCTGTCGACTGACTGTTGCTTTCGTATTACCGTGTAGTTGCACATATTAAAATTATAATTCAAGGAAAAACTTATTCTCTTCAAAATCTTATTCTTCAAATACTGTTCAGAAAGCCATTTGGCAGCAGTACATAATTCAACTTAACGCTCTAATCTGAAATTTACTGAATTCATTCAAACTGTTAGAAAGGAAAATAAAAATGGAGGAAAAACACATTTTTGTTTTGTTTCTGAAAACAATATTTAAGGTCATAACTGTTTAAAAAGAAGCACTGCTAAAAAGTTATAGGATTCATAGAAACATAGTATTTTTGTACAGTATCTTATAAAATGTTCAGATCCCTCTCTACCTTCTCTTTACAATGTAATGTCTCTAAGTGACTGGTTTCCCAATAAACTGATTTTAATGCCTCTTCTGCTGTGGTGTCTGTGCTTAATTGAAGCAGAAACTTTAGCAGGGGATAATTTTGGGCAGATATTTCTGCTAGCTAATGGTTTGTGTAGGAGGGAAGAGGGTCAGTATGGGAAGGAGATGATTGAGTTGCATCTCTACAGAGGTTCTGGGTCATCTGTGGCTCCAAATCATTGTATCGAATATTCTTATCCTGGTGGGTTGGGAAAGTCCAGTAGTATCTCTTTACTGAGCCCATGGTGAAATGATACCTTTGCCCCCAACCACCCTTTCTCTGGATTCTTCTTGCTTAGTTACATATGCCTTTTTCCTGCCCTTTTGCTAACATGTGCCCAATGACATACTTCTAACCTGCTAATATTTCTTGGAAGGTAAGCTCTATTGCATTCTGATAATTGTCTATTTGATTTTAAAAGCCAGAGCACCCTGAGGCACCTCTACCTAGATAGAAATAGACTAGTATATTGGAGTTTGCTAATGCTTCTGTAATTGTAATGACCCACGCATTTTATTCCTTCTGCTTAAAGAAGTTTATGACAGATTCATTTAAGCAGAGGAGATCTTTATGAACTTAGAAAACTGAAAACAAAATTCTGAGGCAACTCCAGCTGAAGGTGATTTATTTGGTCTGCTTTCGATGCCGTATGCTCCCCTTAGAAGGTACCTTCAGTATTTATATTTTGGGCACTCTTGTGCTCTTTGAGTAGTGCTTATGATATAAGTCATCAAGTAAACTTGCATTTATCAAGCAGCCACATTCTGCTTCTTTGTTCCTCTGCATGTGGAGCAGATGACCACATGCCAGATTCTGAATTGAGTCATCCCCAGACAGTGTTTCTACATAATCCCAAACTGTCATGGTATATGTGGAGATGAATGACTGGGTTTGTTTTCATTCCATAATGAGCCAGTGCCAGGTAGAGCAGGTGTCCGTGCCTGGCCCTGTGTGTAGGAGCATTGCATAGTTAACGCTGAATGTCTGTGTGCCTAACATCTTCATCTCCTTTCCTGTACATCGTGCCTATCATGTTCCAAAACGTGAGACAGTGGTTGGTTGTGTTCCAGTTTGTGTGCAGTTTCCTTGCCTGACTTTTATTTTTCTGTTTTTCCTTTTGCATTTTCAACATCTATTATTTGGTCCCACAATGTTTTTGCCGCGGGTTGACCATTGAATGTTCCAAAGAGAATTGACCTATACATTAATTCTGCATTTTATGCTTTTCTAGGTCTCCAGAGAGAGTCCAGTCCCTGTCCTGTAGTAACTGTAGAGCACTTTAAAGAATCACTGGGTGTTAAAGGCCTTTCCCTATATCAAGACTCCTCCAGAGTACCTGGCACAAAGACTCAGAACAACTTGGAATCCGACTACTTGGCCAGAGATGGCCCTTCAAGCAACAGCTCATTCCACAGCAGCGAAGAGGAAGGGACTGACCTTGAAGGAGACATGCTGGACTGCAGTGGGTCTCGGCCTCTCCTTATGGAGTCTGAAGAAGAAGATGAGAGTTGCAGACCCCCCCAGGGGAAGCTGGGAGGAGCTGTTCCATTCACTCCACCAGAAGTCTCTACTGAGCAAGCAAAGACAGTGCAAGGTGGAAGAAAGAACCAGTTCTCAGCCCTCACACAGCCAACCACTGATGGGCTCAGTGAGCCAGATGTTTTTGCCATTGCTCCTTTCAGGAGCTCAAGGGTTCCAAATGATGACATGGACATTTTCTCCAAAGCCCCATTTGTCTCCAAGAGCAGTGTGGCTCCTTCGCAGCCAGAGGAGTCAGACGTGTTTTTGAGAGCTCCCTTCACTAAGAAGAAAAGCGTGGAGGAGTTAACAGTTACCCAGAGCACCTCTCAGGAGCTGCCTGCACAGGCTGGTCTCCTCAGTCAGACAGGTGACATCCCCTTGCCCTCAGGCCGTGAGAGAGCTGTATACACCTCTGTCCAAGCTCAGTATTCCACAGCTGGTTTTGTGCAACAATCTAACCTCCTCTCCCATTCTGTACAAGCAGCAGACCATCTGGACAGCATCTCTCCCAGGGGATCCTGCCTGGAATCGGGGAGTCATCCTAACGACAGAAACAAAGGACCTCAGCCCCAGAAAGAAGCTGTCTCAGGCCCTGTGGCTGGCAAACCATTCCGCCCCCAGTCCTTATCCAAGTATTCCCGTCACTATAGCCCAGAAGATGAGCCAAGTCCAGAAGCCCAGCCCATTGCTGCCTACAAAATTGTTTCACAAACCAACAAGCAGTCAATAGCTGGGTCTGTTTCCATCTCATCCCTTTCTTCCAGGACTACGGAGCTACCAGCTGCTGATCCATTTGCTTTAGCACCCTTCCCTTCAAAATCAGGCAAGAAACCCTAGGAGCAAAACCTGAGCCTCAGGCCTCTGTCTCTACCCCACCCTCAATACCCGCCAGGGCACTCCCAGCTGAGCCTTCCCAAGGAAAAATATTATCAGTTCTTATCTTTCAGTTCCCTGCGTCAGAGCAGAATTTCTTGAGTCAACAAACTCAGTTGCAGTGATACTTAGTTGAAGCCCCTTTAAGTTATATTCATTTTTTTGTTTGTTTGTTTATATTGATTTCTGGACTTTGAGGCATTTTCATCTCCTTCACAGAGGTCATCCACTTCCACCAAGAACTCTGTTTTTTTTTTCCCCCAGAAACTGTTTAAATCCAGAAATGCTTCACCCCAATCCCAAAGGGGCCTTATTGTTGCTAGTTTTAATTCCTGTAGCTCCTGTTCTAAGTCATGTCCATCGAATAATCAAGATTAGTCCCTCCACCAAATTAAGATTTAGTGCTCTTGAAAAGGGGAGATGTCTGATAAAAAGCCTGCACATCAACAGGAAGTATAATCCTGCACTAACTAATCATTCCTGTAGAAGCAGCAGCTCTAGGAGTCTCTGGATCTGTTTCTCAGTCTGTGTGCGAGCCAGGCTGGCCCTCGTGCATGAGCGTCTGTGGGTGTGGAATGTACGTCAGAGCCTATGTAGAGATACAGGCAGATGGGATAACTGCCTGTCTAGTCATGTTGGCAAGGCTTTCCCCACATCCATGCTTTTGAAATTAGTATGAGTGTACAGGTTTGTGTGTGCATGTATGTGTGCGTGTGCACAGGAAGCATTTCTCTTTAGTAAAGCCTGCCCCATCATGCCTTCCTCCACAGTCAGATCACTCATTTTTTGGTGTTTGCTCACCTAACTGACTTGAATGCTGTTTTATTTTATTTAGTTTTCTTCTTGTGGCAAAATTGAATACATTGGAAAATGTAGGGAAATCCTGCTAGAACTGATGTTTCAGAGTAAATTTTTTTTCTCTCCAGAATTTCCTGTTTGCTATTAACAAATTACATTTACCGGGTTGTAAAAAATTAATTTTCTTTATACATTCTCTCCTCACAGCAATAGAAAAGAATACCTTGTTACAGTTCCAGCCTCTGAGTATGTGGACTAAATGCCATCATTAGGAAATTCATTCATCATCAGACTAGGCTATAAACTAGGCTTGCTTATTTTGGGGTTGGTTTTTTTGTTATTGTTGTTTTACCCAAATCCTTGCCATCTTTCTCTGCTGCCCTTTGAGGAAATGTAAATCTGAGACATGGAAATAAGTGTTTGGGAAATGGGAAAGAGCTGAATCAGGTAGGCATGAAAACTTTTACATTCTCTACCGTCTTTAGACGTTGAAATAGGTCAGACAGGTTAACTGTTTTTTAAAATGTCTTTTATTTCTGGAAAGATCTGACTTATTCCTAGCTTTTTTCATCTCTATTATTAGTGCCTTAAAATAAAGCTGGCCAGGTGCGATGGCTCATGCCTGTTGTCCTAGCATTTTGGAAGGGTGAGGTGGGAGGAAAACTTGAGCCCAGGAAGTTCAAGACCAACCCTGGCAACACAGTGAGACCCTGAACCTACAAAAAAATTTTAAAATAGGCCGGGCGCAGTTGCTCACGCCTATAATCTCAGCACTTTGGGAGGCTGAGGCGGGTGGATCACAATATTGGGAGTTCAAGACCAGCTTGACCAATATGGTGAAACCCTATCTGTACTAAAAATACAAAAAATTAGCTGGGCATGGTGGCACATGCCTGTAGTCTCAGCTACTCAGGAGGCTGAGGCAGGAGAATCACTTGAACCTGGGAGGCAGAGATTGCAGTGAACTGAGGAAACGCCATTGCACTCTGGCCTGAGCAACAGAGTGAGACTCTAAAACATAAATAAATAAATAAAATAATTATCTGGGTATGGTGGCTTATGTCTGTAGCTACTCGAGAGGCTGAAGTGGAAAGATCAATTGAGCCCAGGAGTTCGAGGCTGCAGTGAATCATGAGTGCAGCCTGGGTAACAGAGTGCGACCCTGTCTCCAAAAATATAAAAATAAAGCCTATATCTCAATGGAAAGATTTCTGCTAAGACAGTTCAACTTAATAGAGTTGCTGCATTAGGTTTCAACATGAATGCTGTCACTTCGAGTAAAGGGTAAGTGATTTTTCCATTAGCTGTAGAAGTCTGGAGAGTTATTTACCAAACCAGATCAATGATTTAAAACTTATTGGAAATTCATCTAAGAATCAAGTCTAAATGCCCAATTCTATTGCAGTTCATTAGTGTGATATTCTTTAAAGTTCAGGAATATTGGCAGTAAAATATGAGCAGCTACTTTTCAACTCTTTTTCCTTTTTTTGGTTGGTCTCCACCTATTTCACATGTCCAGATTAAAACATAAATAGTTGGCATTGTGCCAAGATTTGGTTTTCCTACCAAGGTCTCAACTGTGCCAGAAATCTATGTCTTCCACTTTGGTGGATGCTAAACGTTTTTTCTGAGAATTTGCTTTTTTCAATTCTTGCTTCTGACTTTTCTATGTATGAGTGGATGCAAAATTGTCTTTCTAGTTGAATGAATAATTTTGGCTAATGCACATGGAACTTTGCACCGCAGATTCTTCCCATGGCCATTATCAAGTGAAACCCTCAAAAGCATGAACTAAGAGGCCAGGAATATTCAGGGAGAGCAGGGAGAGTTCTCACCCCAACTGAGAAATTCTATTTTTTTCCCGAGATGGAGTCTTACTGTGTTGCCCAGGCTGGAGTACAGTGGTGTGATCTCAGCTCACTGCAACCTCCACCTCCTGGGTTCACCACTGCACCCAGCCCAGAAATTCCCCTTTCCAAATATTCAGGATTATCTCTGTAACAGCCCTGCAAAATGTTTTTTCTTTGGTTATTTGATAATTCTCTTCTAATCAAGTGACTATTTTAATTCGCAAGGTCAAAATCAGAATAAAATCATGGTGATTGTACTATAGTTGACTACTTCATCAAACATGAGCTTGTATCCTTTTTAAATTTTTCACTGGAGGCCAGCGGCTCATACCTGTAATCCCAGCACTTTGGGAGGCTGAGGCAGGTGGATCACTTGAGGCCAGGAGTTTGAGATTAGCCTGGCCAACATGGTGAAACCCCGTCTCTACTAAAAATACAAAAATTAGCCGGGCATGGTAGCACACGCCTGTAGCCTGAGCTACTAGGGAGGCTGAGGCAGGAGAATCGCTTGAACCCAGGAGGTGAAGGTTGCAGTGAGCCGAGATTGTGCCATTGCACTCCAGCCTGGGCAACAAGAGCAAAACTCCTATCTAAAAAAAAAAAAAAAAAAAATTGTCGCTGGAGATATGGTGGGTGAAGACTCTACATACCTTCTTTGAATACAGAAATGGATGTAAACACATGCAAATTACTCTTGTTTTTTTTTCTTGGTGATACATGAAAAAACTTTGACTTGTGGATTACGCTAATTATTAGTAACTGTTATTCTGCAGACTTGTATTGCAGTAGGGTCTTATTTCCTTAAAGAGAAAAAAAATACAGTCATGCCCCACTTAATGATGGGGGAAACTGTCAGAGAAATGCATCCTTAGGTGATTTTGTCATTGTGTGAACATCACAGAGTGTACTTAGCATATAGATGATATAGCCTAATACCTACCTAGGCTACATGGTCTAGCCTATTGCTCCTGGGCTACAAACTGTACAGCATGTTACTGTACCGAATACTGTAGGCAGTTGTAACACAATGGTAAATATTTGTGTATCCATGTAGATATAGAAAAGGTACAGTAAAAATACGGTATAATTTTATGGGACCATCATGGTATATGTGGTTCATCATTGATGGAATCGTTTTTATGCAGCACAAGACTGCATATAATCAACAAATGTCTATACTTCTTGTTTTTATTTGTTGTGTTTTTGCTTTACACATTTGTTAGGGAATATAGAGCTTGTGTCCTTTCATTTCAGTGGAAAGCAATGAGCCAGAATATATTTATTCATAAAGCATTGAGCCACACATGCATTGATGAACCCTGAAAGAATCCACATTAATTGATTAACAGGAACTATTGAATTAATGATGTCATATGTGGTGAAAAATATTTAATATATTCGTTTCTTGGACTTACATACAGCCCTTTAGCTCCAAGTGCTTGGTTAGATTAGAAAATGGGACGAACACAATTTGATGCTGAAGCAGCTGCTGGGCAGCATGTAGGGAGTCTGGGTCATACACCCTATTTTGTTTTGGGTCCACTTATTATTGAGTTGAAAAGTCTCATATGTGTATACTAGAATGTATGTGTTTACAGGCCCATGTTGTATCCGAGTTTTCTCATGCAACTAAGATCTCTTTCTAAATGTTCTAAAAAGATACCAGTATCTTACTGGCCCATTATTTAGTAAGTTTTAGAATACATGTACATCAGTGTTTCCAACTACTTGGTGGACATTTCACTAATGCATCATGGAATCAGAAGAATAATCTGACAATGGAAATTCTATATTTGCTTCCCTAAAAGAATCAAAACATATATCAGATATAATGTGTGTGCAGTATATCACATAGGAAATTTTATTATAGAAAATGAGAGAAGGATGCTACTCAGTTCATTCTCTAGCAGGAAGAATACAGCTTAAAATCATTTGAGTCCCTTTAATAAAGAAAAGTGTGATTATCTGTTGTGTGTTTGGAACTGAAATTGGAGAACACATACCAGTCAACTGTGAAATGGTTGCTGGTCTCACAGATGTGGTTTTATCTGAGAAATCTGGAACCCAAATTATTTTGATGAAAGGTACATAAGGGAACTGCAGAAAAGACTGTAGCTTCTGAGGAGGCAGGAGTACTTTGTTAATGTCCAAACCACCTCTGAGTTCTAATGTTCCTATACCATCTAAAGAAGTAAACACTGAAAACTTTAAATGGGATCATCTAATTTAAATTCTTAGTCTTTTCTTTGTCTTTCTTAACTGATACTTGTAGTTTTGTTTTGTTTTTAACCACCAAGAACACTTGCAGATTTGTTACTGGAAACATCACTAAAGGAAAAGAAGAGTTTCAAAATGCTTGAAAATAAAAAGTAGTATGTGGTTGGGAATTGTTTTTGTTCAAGTTCCTGGAAGTCTTCCTGGCTTACCTCCCTTGTTCCTGTTCTCACTTCATTTCCTTACTTGACATTCCGCTTTTTTGAGCATATCAATAAGTGCATGATGAAATGCACAGTTGAATGATCATGTAAACTTTAATTGCATCCTTTGTTGCTGTAAACAGTTTCTTCTTAAATTTCAGCCAAGTCTGTGACAATCTCACCAATAAGAATGAAATGGGTGGGGTGTGGTGGCTCACACCTATAATCCCAGCACTTTGGGAGGTTGAGGTGGGCAGATCGCTTGAGCTCACTGGTTCCAGACCAGCCTGGGCAATGTGCCAAAACCCTGTCTGTACAACAAATACAAAAATTAGTCAGGCATGGTAGTGGATACCTGTAGTCCTAGCTTCTTGGGAGGCTTAGATAGGAGGATGGCTTGAGCATGGGAGGTTGCAGTAAGCCAAGATTGTGTCACTGCACTCTAGCCTGGATGCAATAGAGCCAGACCCTGTCTCAAAAAAAAAAAAAAAAAAGAAAAGAAAAGAAAAGAAAAAAATGGCTCACTTCCCTATTACGTACTAAAAGAAAGGTAGGTTGGCAGGACCCCAGCCTTAGCCTTACTCTGTAGTGACACAACCCAGAGGGACCTCTCCTGGAATGCAGGGTCAAGTTTATGTGTGAAGGGACTTAGAATAGCTGGCAAAAATGGCTACATGTTAACCATTCATGGCTTAGTCTAGTATTCCCATAATTTGTAATTCCATAAATTTATTCTCAACTGTCTCCCAGCCATCTCTAATAGGAATATATGTGCCCCAGTTTTGACAATGCTCTTGAAACCAAGTTAGTGTTACCTGCATTGCCTTAGAACTATATGTACATGTTAAAGGGAGCCGTTTGATTCCTTTAATGTGTACATATAGGAATTGCAGAATTGGTTTTTACCCATACCAGTTAAAGTAGGTTAGGTTAGTCTTTGGGGGCAGGGTGAGACAGGGCAGGCTTTTCACTCTGAAATGGCAAATTAGCTGTATTCTTTGAGTCTACCAGAGATTCCCATTTGAGTGTGAATGGGGCGTGTGTGTTTGTGTGTCTGTGTGTATGCTTATTCATCCTCATGGTTTCTTCTGTAGTGTTAATTCGGGCTTTCCTGATAAAGGCATCCAAAGAGTACTGAGAAGTGACCATAGGTATGTGGCATGAGTCAATTTGGTTCCTTTTGCCCAAAACTCTCAAAGTTACAATTGGAGTTCTTCTCGACAAAAGGTTGGGGAAATCAGCCATGACTTTATCTTCATTCCCAAGTACACATCTTACCCACAAGGATAAAACTCTGTAGGGCTCATCCTGAGGGCTCATGTGTTGCATTGGGAGGGCAGCAGTGACCAGAACACCACAAGGCCCACAATATGTTTTGAATGGGGGAACATTTAATGTCATTCGTTAGGAGATAGAAACCAAATAATAAAGGACAAGGACCATGCTCATTCCGTGGAGAAGAGGTGAACTCCCTTTGCTATTTGGAATGGATTAAATAAGGAGGCCACCCCAGCCAGAAGGAGTATTGAAGTCATCAGGCCTCAGAAAACAATGTGCACATAATCTTGGGCTGTGAACAAGAGAAAAGAGGGGAGAAAACATGAAAGTCAATCTTAACAATTTTGCAATACCTCTTATTTGCAGACCATTGGATTTATGTTACTGCACTCTTGGTGTGATTTATCATATGTATCTGATAGTTTTTATGAATTGTTTTAAGTTGTAAACTCCTATACCCTTTATTAAAATGGACCGAATTAAATGATTTATGCTTTGTGCTATTTCTTAACTCAGATCTCCCTAGGATTGAAGGGATTCATAGGTATCTTTCACTTAGTGTGAAGCGTAGTAGTATACTTTTATATTCCTAAAGAGAGGACAGCATTAAGAGAAGTCTAAGAGAGGCCAGCATTAACCTCAAGAGAGAAGTCTAAGAGAGACCAGCATTAACCTCAAGAGAGAAGTCTTAGGAAAAAAATATACCTACGAATTTTAAAAATCCATACTGGGAAGGAGAACCTGCCTATTTCCTCTCCAAATTTGAGAAAATAACACAGAGTGGTATTTGCCTGAACTTTAATGAGCTTGACTTTGTCATGATTCAGGGAGAATGGGTAACACCTCTGCTGAGTTTGCAGAGGTGGTGTTTGAACAAGACCCAGGAATCCAAAGAGTTCTGGTGTTATATGCATGAGTGAAGCCAAAGTTGCCTATTTCTGAAAATTTAAGACCTAAATATATACCCCACCAAATTCTACAATGTGAAGTTCTTATCCTTTTCCTATTTCAAGTTAACATTAAGCAAAAGCACAGTCTTTTTTGTCTGTTCCTCCGCAGTTGCTCTGGGGAAAGCTCTTTTCACACTGCCACTGAGCCTTCTGTTAAGGTGGGCCCTGCCTTCCAAGTAGGGAACACAGGAGTTGTAAGCACAAGCTCCCACAGGTGGGCTCTGCATTCACTGTGTCTCACTTTTGCCCTTAAAGCTAGTTGGTAATAGACCAGCCAGGGAGGAGGTGCCCTTATATCACCCCTTAACAGCCAAGTGAGGAACCAGGGTGAGACCCAGGGGAAAGCCATGAGCAGGTGGTTTAGATCTGCTTCTCTAGATTTAAGTCAAAGTTATTTCCCCGTCCCCTGTTACGTATTTTTCCTTGAGTTCCTCTTTTCTTATATTGGAGTAGTAAGAGTAAGTAGTAAGGGCTTAGCTTAGCATGTCAGATTACATGAAAGGAGACCAAGTAGTCCCTCAACCTGCTATTATATAAGCTTAGCCCAGATGCCCCAGAAAGAGACATATTCTCTTCAGAATGCAGCCCAGGTGCGGACGTGGATAAAGGACTAATGGGAGAAGCACATGGGCATATTTGAATGATCAAGCAGCTACGCTCAGCAGCAGAGGAGAAACTCTGTAGAGAAGGAACAGATGAAGGAATAATAGTAACACGTAAAGGGACAACAAGCACACCTAGCACTCAGTTCGTGGCTTTTAAATACCATTCTCTAATAAAAAGAGCCAGGGCTCCATGGAGAAATGGCTGATTCTAGGGCTAGCGTAGGAAATATACAAGATGAACCAGGAGCATCTTGTACTGCAGTGCCAGAAGGTTAAAAAGTACTTAAAAGCCGGGCGCGGTGGCTCAAGCCTGTAATCCCAGCACTTTGGGAGGCTGAGGCGGGTGGATCACGAGGTCAAGAGATCGAGACCATCCTGGTCAACATGGTGAAACCCCGTCTCTACTAATAAAAAATACAAAAAATTAGCTGGGCATGGTGGCGCGTGCCTGTAATCCCAGCTACTGAGGAGGTTGAGGCAGGAGAATTGCCTGAACCCAGGAGGCAGAGGTTGCGGTGATCGCGCCATTGCACTCCAGCCTGGGTAACAAGAGTGAAACACCGTCTCAAAACAAAAAAACAAAAAAAAAAAAAAAGAATTAAAAAAAAAAAATGGGGCCAGGCGCAGTGGCTCACCCCTGTAATCCCAGCACTTTGGGAGGCTGAGACAGGTGGATCATGAGGTCAGGAGATCAAGACCATCCTGGCTAACATGGTGAAAACCTGTCTCTACTAAAGATACAAAAAATTAGCTGGGCATGGTGGCGGGCACGTGTAGTCCCAGTTAGGAGGCTGAGGCAGGATAATCGCTTGAACCCGGGAGGCGAAGATTGCAGCGAGCCAAGATCGCACCACTGCACTCCAGCTTGTGCAACAGAGTGAAACTGCACTTAAAAAAAAAATGTTAGGCCGGGCATGGTGGCTCATCCCTGTAATCTCAACACTTTGAGAGGCTGAGGTGGGTGGATCACCTGAGGTCAGGAGTTTGAGACCAGCCTGAACAATATGGAGAAACCCCGTCTCTACTAAAAAAAAGTACAAAATTAGCCGGGCAGGGTAGCACATGCCTGTAATCCCAGCTATTCTGGAGGCTGAGGCAGGAGAATTGCTTGAACCCAGGAGGGGGAGGTTGCAATGATCTGAGATCATGCCATTGCACTCCAGCCTGGGTAACAAAAGTGAAACTCCATCTCAAAAAAAAAAAAAAAGTTAAAGTGGTAAATTTTAGCCTGGGCAATATAGTGAGACCTCATTTCCACAAAAAGTTTAAAAATTAGCTGAGTGTGGTGGTTCACACCTGTAGTCCCAGCTACTCAGGAGGCTGAGATGGGAGGATCACTTGGGCCATGGAGGTGAAGGCTGCTGTGAGCCAAGATCATGCCACCACTCCAGCCTGGATGACAAAGCGAGATCTTGTCTCAAACAAAATAAAAATTTAAATTTAAAATGTTAGGCTGGGCACAGTGGCTCACTCCCTCATCAGTTGCGATGAGCCGAGATCACGCCATTGCATTCCAGCTTGGGCAACCAAAGCAAAACTAGAGTTTCGCTCAGGCTGGAGTGGTGGCATGATGTTGGCTCACTGCAGCCTCGACCTCCATGGCTCAATGGCTCCGGTGATCCTCCCATCTCAGCCTCCTGAGTAGCTGAGACTACAGATGTGAATTACCAAACTCAGATAATTTTTTAATCTTTTGTGGAAATGAGGTCTCACTATATTGCCCAGGTTAAAATTTACCACTTTAACGTTTTTTTGTTTTTGTTTCTGTTTTTGTGTTTTCTGACATGGATGACAAAGCAAGATCCTGTCTCAAAAAAAAAAAAAAAATGTGTATATATGTGTGTGTGTGTGTGTGTGTGTGTGTGTGTGTGTGTGTGTGTCAGGCATGGTGGCTCATGTCTGTGATCACGGCACAGAGGAGGCCAAGACAGGAGAATCATTTGGGACTAGGCATCTGAGACCAGCCTGGGCAAACACATTGAATTCCCATCTCTACCAAAAGAAAAACGGAAAAATAAAGAGTCGTGGGAACACAAGAGCCAACATGAAAAAACTCCCAATGGTCAAAGCTAGAACAAATTGAGCAATAAAATAAACACTATATTATTAGATTATAACACATAGGATAAACATCCATGAGCCCATACTGGTATAAAAAATGATTAAATAAATAAACAGGATAAATGTGGGAAAAAATCTCTCACACAGAAATTCAATTAATCCCTCCCACAGGAAGTGGAACTCAAGACTTTCTGTATTGAAACCCAGCCACACTCTTTCATTTTTGTATTGCCTGTGGCTGCTTTTGCTCTACAAGGACATGGTGGAGGCGCTGCAACAGAGACCATGTGGTCTACAAAGACAAAAATATTTACCCTCTGGCCCTTTACAGAAAAGTGACTTGACCCCCACTCTAACTAATTCTTGCAACCTGCTCCTCTCACCTCCTGCCCCTGATAAGCACATTCTACTCAGCAAGCTGGGGTCCCCTTCCCTGCTAGGGCCCCTCATTAGCAGAATCCCTCCAGGACAGCTCAGCCTGGCTTGCTTCTGCAGAGCCCGCTTGGCCCATAGGAAAGTCTTGGCATCCTTGTCCCACAAAATATCGGGAATGCAAGCTGGTCTCCTGTTCCTTCTCTCTTTGCTCTGCCACTTGTGGGCTACTTGGACCTGCCTCCCATCTCTGGAATTTATCCCCAAACTCCTGAGGACACTCCAAGGACTATCTTACCATATTTTATCCCAAAATTGGGGAGACTGACCCCAAAATTTCTGCAGGTCAGGAAGCCTGCAGCCAGAGAGCGAGACTTCACCCTCCTCTATCATAGGCACCCTGGGACCTATAAGTCTCGGTTGGCTTGTCTTCTGTAACCTGGATGGGTTGGGTGGAGGTGTCACCGTTTTGTTTTGTTTTTTAAACATATTTCAGGAAGCCTAACCACTTTAAAATGTTTTTGGCCTTATCACCCAATGTCCTTGACTTGGAGGCTTAAGCCAAAACTCCAAGTCAGCAGGAAAGTCCCAGTCCATACCCTGTTACACAGGGCTACCACGCTGGGTAACTCCTGTAACGATTCACATTGCATCCTATTTTATTGTGGCCCCTGGAGTTAAGCAGGACACACCCTTCATAACCAGAAGAGGTAGCCCTCCAGCTACATCTACATATACAGAGCTGCAAACCTGAATGACCAGGTGTTCCCAGGTATTCTCTTAGATCTCAAATCTAAGGACACCTGGCTTTGGAGGTAAAAGGAGAGTACAGTTTGATGAAGGAAATCAAGGTTTTGTTGGTTATTGAGGTAATCATTAGGTATAAAATAGTAGAAGAGCTATAAAGCTTGTAGAGAAATTTTGGGAAATATAAAAGCAGGAACTTTGTTTTAAAATGTTTATTCCAGGTCTGGCATGGTGGCTCAGGCCTGTAATTCCAGCACTTTGGGAGAAGGATGCAGGAAGATCGCTTGAGGAGTTTGAGAACAACCTGTGCAACATAGTGAGACCCCATCTCTACAAAAATAAAGATAAGAAAATAACTGGCACTGTGGTGTACACCTCTAGTCCCAGCTACTCAGGAGGCAGAAGTGGAAGTATCACTTGAGCCCAGGAGTTTGAAGCT
Source organism: Sapajus apella (assembly GCF_009761245.1). Lineage (NCBI taxonomy): Eukaryota > Metazoa > Chordata > Mammalia > Primates > Cebidae > Sapajus > Sapajus apella. Next base: position 4,163,099 of record NW_022436966.1, read on the forward strand.
GTAGTATACCCTGATCCCACCACTTCATTCCAGCCTGGAAGACACAGCAAGACTGTGTCTTAAATATGTGAAAGGTTTATTCTGGATTATTTAAGAAAGATTTTCTCCCTCTTAATTAACAAACGAAAGGCAGTGCAGAGGGAGCTGTATGTAATTAGAGTGATAAATGGAAAGTACTGTCTTCATTGTTATATGCTTAACCTTTTTTGAGACCTTCACCAACCTCTTAGTAAAAATAAGGTCACAGTACAATGTGACTCTGTCTCTACTCCCACCTTCCCTGTGGAAACAATGACTGACATCTCTTTCCATCCATTCCTGGGATCATGTGTGCTTGGAATAGGTTCTGTTCTGCTACCATTTACTCATTTTTTTCTTCAACTGCTCTGCTGCCTGCGACCAAATTAGCCCCAGAAGGTTGTTAACAGAAAAATTTTAGACAAATTAAATTTAACAGAGCTTAATTGAGCAAAGAATGATTCACAAATCAGGCAGCTCCCAGAACCAGAATAGATTCAGAGCAACTCCAGGATTGTCACATGACTGGATAAGATTTATGGACAGAAAAAGGAAAGTGATCTATAGAAAATAGAAGTGAGGTATAGAAACAGCTCAATTGGTGACAACTGGGGATTTACCTTATTTGACCTGGTTTGAACATCTGACTGCCTGTGGTTGACTGAAATTTGGCTCCTGTGACTGGCTGAGACTCATTGCTTGTTAGAAGAGTATGTTTACACATCAAGTTGGGTTACAATTCACTGTGTTTAGAAAAACGTATCTTAAAATATGTAAGGAGGCAGCTTTAGGCCAAACTTAACCATTTTCTCCTTTTGAACAACCTCTCAATTTGAGAGATTAAAACTTTAGGCATTGATATAATTCTGTCACCATCATACATGGAATTATTTGGTTTCAAATTTCACTGAGAAATAGAAGAACAGTGGGTTTTGTAAGGTGGGAACAAAGAAACAGAACAATAGGAAAAAAACCTGATTGGCTAAGGGTTAGAGCAGAGGGGGACTTCCTTATCATGCTGGAATCTCCTGTTTTCAGGAGAAAAAAAGAAACAGGTCTGTTGGGGGGGTCTATCTGCCTCCTTCAAGTTTCAGTTTGATTACATTTAGCATGAGTCACTCCATTTTGGTTTGTTCTGGTCTGTTGGGACCTGGCACAGGGGCTCAGTCCAAAACAATGGCCTCCCATAATTTTATTTAACAAGACCAAGGCACCTATGGTGTAATGTCTTCCCACTTCTCCTGTTCAGATGGGGGCCGCTGCAGCCTGCTTCAGACCCTCACATCCAATCAGCAGTTAACTGTGCTCCACTGGTCCCACTGGGGTACAACATGCCCCACTTCTTTCACTGGCTAGAAAGCAGCAGAATCCTGGGCTCAGGGCTCACACAGTCCTAGATGTTTTAATGAAACAACAACTTTTGTATGTCACTTTTGTTTCAAACCCTCTCCCTGAGCCTGAGGCAGAGTTCATGGGGGTTGGTCCAGAAGACAGTCTGAGCATCTGGGCTCCCTGACCTTTGATCAAACATACGGACTGACTCTTTCCTCAAGAAAGGAATTTTTCCCCAGGATGAATTCTTTCCCAGAAGGCTTCACCATGCCTCAGGTAAATATTTCTCTGCTGCACCTGCCACAACAGCCCAGCAGAAATGCTCAAATCCATCTCATTTCTAGGAAGAACACAGATCAGTCGGCTGACCTCAGGTGTCACTCCTTGTAGAATGTCAGGAATGAATCTAAAAGTGTTACAGGAGAATAAAGCAACAGCATCATTACAGCTACCTATGTGACAAGCTCAGTTCAAGGCACTTTGAATGCATTTTCTCTGACACTCATTTTCAATAGGTATTGCTTCCTACATTTTACAGATTAGGAAAGTTAGCTCATCCATTCAACAAGGTTTCTTTCGTGTTTTGTTGTTGTTGTTTTTGAGATGGAGTCTTGCTCTGTCACCCAGGCTAGAGTGCGGTGGCACGATCTCGGCTCACTGCAACCTCTGCCTCCCAGGTTCAAGCAATTCTCCTGCCTCAGCCTCCCTAGTAGCTGGGACTACAGGCACATGCCACCATGCCCAGCTAATTTTTTGTATTTTTAGTAGAGATGGGTTTTCACCACGTTAGCCAGGATAGTCTTGATCTCCTGACCTCATGATCCACCCGTCTCAGCCTCCCAAAGTGCTGGGATTACAGGTGTGAGCCACTGCACCTGGCCCTAGAAGGTATTTTCATAGTCCAATGATATGATCTCCAAAGTTATCAGAAACTTGTATTCAAGAGTACTTTTCAGTCCTTTCCATAAATTTATTTAAAGAAGAAAATTTCCTTAAAGAAGAATATACACTACTTTTTGAGAAGACTCAAAGTAAAACAATTGTTTGTGGATGACAAAACTCCTAGAACAGCCATGGTTAAATACACAGCTGGCAAGGACATTTGGTGATTTCTGTGGCACCCAACAATTTAACATAATAATTATAATTATTACTGATATTATATACTAAGATATATCAGAATTACAGGAATCTCACACAATTTTGGAACACACATTAACCCAAAGAAAGTTAAACACCATTTCACATTCGGCAATGCTTCCTGTCCCCCACATACAGTCTATTCCGCTAGTGCCTTTGTTGATTCACACCTCTTCTCCAGGAGCTCCCTGAGACCAGGAATTGTTTTGTTCATCTTAATATCACTCCATGAAGGATTTCAATCATCTCTGAGTAACGGGAAACCTAATTAAACAGTAATGTGAGCAAATGTTGACCTAAAAGGAAGAAGCTGAGGCAAAATTAATATAGAGAATTTATTTGGGCCAATGTTGAGGACTGTAGCCCTGGCCATACTTCAGGTTGTTCTGGAGAGTGCTCTGGGGAACAAAGGAGAGGCTCAACTTTTTAAAGAAAAAGACACAAATCAGGGGAGGGGAACAATTACAAAAGTTGCCCATCAGGGATTCTCACTAGACTTTTTAATTTTTTTCCTTGAGACACGGTCTTATGCTGTCACCCAAGCTGGAGTGCAGTGGTGTAATCACGGCTCACTGCAGCCTCAGCTTCCCAGGCTCAGGTGATTCTCCCACCTTAGCCTTTCAAATAACTGGCACTACAGGCATGTGCCACCATGTCTGGCTAATTTTTTGTGGAGACAGTGTTTGCCGATAGAGACTCCCAAAGTGCTGGGATTACAGGCATGAGCCACAGCACCCCGCCCTGATACTTTTTTTTAAGCTAGTCAGTGGGCCTGATAATTTAAAGGGGCTCATCTTCCTCAGATATTCTGCCAGGTGCAGTGGCTCATGCGTGCAATCCCTCGCTGTTTCTCAAGCTGGTCTCAAACTCCTGGGCTCAAGCGATTGGCCTGCCTCGGCCTCCCAAAGTGTTGGGATTGTAAGTGTGAGCCACCACGCTCAGTAGGTATTCTCACTGTTTACAGAAATAACATTGTGACTGGCTATGCACGCTGAACTATAGGATGTGTGGCATATCACAGCTTAACATTAGTCTAGTGCATACATAGCAAGTGACTTCGAGAAGCTATTCTTTAGCTCAAGGGGAATGAGATATTACTGCTGTTACATTTTAAATGCCTCTCTGGGCCTGATGCTTTTTCTTTTTTTATATTTTTATAGAAATGTGGTCTCACTATATTGCCCAGGCTGGTTTCAAACTCCTGGGCTCAAGCAATCAAACCACCTCAGCCTCCCAAAGTGCTGGGATTATAGGTGTGTACCACAGCACAGGCCTTTTTATTTATTTATTTATTTGAGACAGGGTCTTGCCCTGTCACCCAGGCTGGGGTGCAGCAGCACAATCATGGCTTAGTGCAGCCCTGACCTCCCGACTCAAGCAATCTTTACAGTTTATACCCACTAGGTGAAAGGGAAGCTGAGAAATAGGTTTCTTAAATTGGACTCATTGCTATGTGAATAAAATCAGTGTTCACAGGTAAGGAAGAAGGGAGAAATAGATATTGCAAGGTACCTACATTTTCTGCCAAAATCCTCAACAGTTCCCAGCACCGAGAACCCACTTGATGAATAGTTATTGAATCAGTGAATCGATGTATGAGTAAATGACTTTTTGGTCTTTGGCACATGGTCTGGGAATCTTCTTAGTCAACCAATAAAACATCTTTGCTAAGATATAGAGAAAACATCAGTTGTCTATGAGTTATGAATGTATGTATAACGGTGCATACGTGCACGTGTATGCGTGTGTTATGGGGGTTATAGAGCTATAGGTATCTCAAGTTGTATTTGTCCTTTTTCTTAAAAAGTCGCCCACTCTCTAGTATATGTGGGAAGAAGGAAAAGCTGTTTCACCTCTGCTCCTGGCTACTGTCCCTAGTTTCACATGCCACTGGATACGGTCTTCTCCATAAAATGCTGCACCCTGGCTTGGCACAGCACCGGGCGAGGGGTGAACTGGAGAGGGCCACCCTTTCCTTCCTGACTTTCCCTTTCTGCTGTATACACAACCATCACACTGGGTGAAAAAGTGTACTGAATTTGACAAAGGGTTGAGATGCCTCCATTCATTCACTCAACAAATTCCTTTTGAGCACCTACTGTGTGCCAGGCACTTACTAGGTGCTAAGGATACAAAAGTAAGGAGGCTAATATGTCCCTCAGGAGTCTGAGGCAGGAACATCGCTTCAGCCCAGGAATTCGAGGCTGCAGTCAGCTATGATTGCACCACTGCACGTCAGCCTGGGCAACACAGTGAGGCCCTCATCTCAAAACGAAAGAAAAACAAGAGAGACTGACATGTCCTTCATCAAGCTTAGAGTATGGCAGGTGAAAGGATCATTAATCAGTATCCAAATTCATCATTTCAAGTTGTGAGAATGTGCTATGAAAGAAAAGGACAGGGTGTTTTGAGAGAGGCTAACAGAGGAGACAATTTAGATGGAAGTAACAGGGGGCCCCAAGGAAGGGATATTTAAGCCCAGACCTGGGGGACTCAGTACAAGGGAGTTAAGAAAAGAGGAGGGGAAAGGCATTCTCCGTAGGGGGAAGATCTTATGCAAAGGCCCTAAGGGAGAAATAATTTATCATATTTAAGGAACTAAGGATGGGATTGTGGGAGAGAAAGCTGACAATCTGCTTTCAGACACCTCTTGTGCACACATATACAAGCACACACAGACACACAATTTTATATAAATGAGATCACCCTATACACACTGTTTCTAATCTGCTTTGTTTTCATTTAATCTAAGTGATCAATAACTGGCAAAAATTAATGTTTTGTTAACCCAGATTTTGCAAGAGAGAGAAACATATTCTGGCGGCTGACAGAAATGCTAATTGGTGAAATCTGTCAATCACAAAAGAAAGGGAAGAGAAGAGGGCCTGGAATGGGGGCCCAAAAAGCACCAACATGGAGGGGAAAGCAGATGAAACCCTGCAAGGGAATCCGGGGAGGACTAACCAAAAAAGTAGCAGGGAAAATCTGTGGTTCCTGGAAAGCCAAGATATAAGATTATAAAAGGGAGGGAGAGTTCCTCAGCCTCTGATGTTGTGGAGGTCAAGAAAGAATGGAAAATGGTCCTTGAGGTTAACAGCACAGAGGCTGTGGGTGATTTGACTAGAGCAGGCCCGGGGAACGATGGGACATAGAAGTCTCCTTTCAGTGGCTTGAGGAGTGGGAAGTGAAAGGCTAGAGACTAAGAGTGTAGACAACTTTTTAAAGCCACTTGGCTCTGAAGGGAAGAAAAGAGAGTGGAAGAGGATTTGGGTCTGGGAGGATTTTTCTTATGATAAGGAATCTACAAGAGAGAAAACAATTGAAGACAGAGAACAATTGTTCCCAGGTGGAAGAGCCACATTTTATTCTTGATTCAGGGTCAACAAGAGAGTCTTGGACTGTCTCAACCTTGAGGTCTAGAATGGGGGTGGGGGTGGGAACAGAGAAAGGCCACTGGTGGTTAAAAACAAGTAGGCAGCATTGGGAAGCAAACCAAAAGAGGTACAGCCCACTCAGCGCCGAGGCTCCGCTGAGCTGCAGGCCTGAAACCTCACCCACCCTCTTAGATGTGTCTCCGGGCCACAGAAATGACTAGGGTTGTCTTGGGTGTGGTCTCAACCTGTTCAACGACAGGTGTGCTGTTTCCATTCTAGAAACCAGTCCTCTGTCTTCCAGAACTGTGGTTCTCAAATTCAGCAGGCATCAGAATCCCGGGAAGAGTCTGTTAAAACATTACTAGGCAAGGCCGGGCGTAGTGGCTCACGCCTGTAATCCCAGCACTTTGGGAGGCCGAGGTGAGTGGATCACCTGAGATCAGGAGTTCGAAACCACCCTGACCAACAAAGTGAAACCCCATTTCTAAAAATAAAATAAAAATATTACTAGGCAGGGCGAGGTAACTTAAGAGCTTTTGGAGGCCTAGGTGAGAGGGATCACTTGAGGCCAGCAGAGTTCAAGAGCAGCCCAGGCAACATAGGGAGACCTCTTCTCTATAAAAATACTACGACTACCACCACCACTACTACAATAATAATAAAAATAGCCAGGCACGGTGGCTCACACTTTTAATCCCAGCAATTTGGGAAGCTGAAGCCGGAGGATGAATCACTTTTGGTGAGCTATGATCACACTCCTGCTCTCCAGCCTGGGTGACAGATAGATCCTGTCTCTAGAAAAAACAAACAAAAAAAACTAACAAAAAGATTTCTAGTCCCCACCTATAGAGATTCTGCAAAGTCTAAAGTGGGGCCCAGAATTTCTAACATGTTCTAACGTACCGTGTTCTCCTGCTGTTTTTGGCCTCTAGTCTGCACTTTGAGAACCGTTGTCCTTGAGAAAACTGAATTTCCCAGAAAGGTTCTGGAAATAATGGGCTTTGGAACTCTGCTCTGGAAACTAGTCAATGCCTATGTCAATCCAGAAAAGGGCAGCACTGTACCAGTACGTCCTCTGTGCTGGTTGGTCCAAGATGACCGAGTGGCGGGCGACAAGCACAGCCTATGAGGAAGGGTTAGAAACACGTCTACATCAGACCCATGGGGAAGAGAAACGCGAGAACCTTTGAGAGGGGATGCTCCGGGGAGTCTTTAGGGGCAGTCACTGAGCTGGGCCTGGAGACTGAGTAGGGTCCTACAGGGGGGAATGGGTCAGGTTTAGGGACGGGGAACAGCATTCGAAACCGCAGGACCAGCACCAGCTAAAAACCCAGATAGCAGTTAAAGCAAAGTACGGAAACAGCATGCTTTCAGGGTGCTACGTGAATTAACCAGGGCGCCTGCGCAAACAGCAAAGATTTTCCCCCGCCCCCGCGCCTCTCTGGGTCAGGCTGACGCAGCAGGCCGCAAACCTCCGAGCGCAGGCCACCGCACTTATCCGCAGCAGCGCCACCCGCAGCCTGTGGGGTGCGCTCTTCCAAGTGGCCGCCCAGCTCCCGGCCAGCCTGCGCCTGCGCAGATCTTTAATGGTTCTGTCCGGGAGACCCCTGGCACTCCGGATTAAGATGGCGGCGGCTGCCAGGCGGGGCTGGGGAGCTGCGGCTGTTGCCGCGGGGCTGCGCAGGCGGTAGGTGACGAGCCTGGAGCTCCAAGTAGGGGTGCCGCTGGGCTTAGCCCGCTGAGCGTTCGCCGCCTTGCAGACCCTCTCTTGAGGCGGGTGGGTAGTGCATCTGATGGAGCCGGCGGGTCCGCCGCAGTTCGGGGTGAGCCCTGAGGTGTGTGGCTGTAGGTGCAGGAGCCCGGAGCTTCTGTGGCCTAATCCGGGCGGACTCTGTGGAGCTTTGTGTTAGGCTCAGAGACCCGGTGCTTGAGTCTCTGTAGAGACTGGCTATAGAGCCGGAACGGAGGAACTGTTTTTAAATCATGTGCCTGTCTGGCCCCAGGCACTTTGCCAGGTGCATGTCCTCTTTTAAACACAGAATCAAACTGTCACGCAGAAGGGAAGAAAATACCTTGTCTCGTTTCTTCATTTTCCCAATAAGGCCCTGAAAGAGGAGGTGACATGTCCACGGTCAAACAGTTTCTAAGTGGTGGAACTCCGAAGAGAATCCAGACCCCTAGATTCCCTGCACCCACCACCATTAAAGCCCACTCCGTTCCCTTGTTTTTCTTCCTTCCTTGAGCCGTACCTTTGATTTTCACCTTTCAAAGACTTCTCTGAACATTGTTAAGAGGACATTTATGTAGGTGTATCTTGATTTTACTTCTGGAGAAAAAGGCCTACAGAGAATTTGCCCTCGAGTATCAGACATTTTAGTGTCAATGATGTCTTGAGGTTTAAATGTATATCCTAAAAAGATTTAAGTTAGTAGAAGGTTTTTTGTTAGTTACCTACTGTGTTTGAGTAGATGTCGTCCTTGAATAATGTAATCCACTCTTACTTAAAAACAAGACTTTAAACCCATATGTCGGAATGTGCTGCTGCTTTATTCATTCTGCTACCTTTTCCCTGGGCTGAAGGGACAAGAATATTATTCTTCCAGTGTATTTCCAAATTCCAGTGCATCCGCAGATTCAGGTAGTGAGCTATGGAAAAAGGTATTTCTACCCCAAACCTTGGACTTCACTCATTTAATTAGTAATTATTGGGCACCAATTACATAATAAGGGGTAGCAGCTGCCATTTATTGAGCACTTACTGCATGGCCTGGCACTAGTTTAAGCACTTTACATGGATTTTTGGATTCTTTATGAGGTAGCTGTGAAATTAGTTTTATTGTGAGATGAACTGAGGCCATTGTGCTAGCAGCTAGAAATGAAGACAGTTTCTCCCCTTGAGTATGCAGTCTAGCAAGAAAGATATATTAACAAATAATGACAAAGTTGTAAGTGCTGTAATAGATTCATATAATTTAAAATGGTGACAGCTCTTACCAGGATCAATACTGTTTGGAGCTAATGTGGGGAATGGCAGTCAGGACTTCACGGATTATTTGATTCCCATTCAGTGTTGACTCCATTGTTCTCTTGAATCCTCAGTGCCAATCCTTTTATCTCTCCAATAGCATCTAAGAAACTCTATGGGTTACAGTCCCACAGTATCCCAGTAAAGTAGTCTTGCTTATCAATGGTGTATAAGGATTACTAAAGGTAGGAAACAGTTAATCTGTATTCTGTTAATACTTAATTTATGCCCACTCATTCTTTTCCACAAGCAGAATTCCAGTTTTGTGAGAGAAAAAAATGTGACAGCCACTGTCTGTTGCTTCTTGCCTATTTTAAGCAGAAAATAATTAGATAAATCTTTTTTTTTTAAAGTGATCTTCTGTATGATCACAATTTTTGCCTTTGCAAAAAATTTTAACAGAAAATTGTGACAGCGAAAGACTGTTCTAACCAACCACCATTTTGTCTTTAACCTCTAGACTGCCTATTCCTGGGCTTGGTCAAGCCAACTTTGGGAGACATTTATAGTTCAAATGATAATAGCTCTTCCCCAAAATTAAACCACCTTTATAAAGCTAACGAAAGACCACCAGGTTTGGAGGTTGAGAGGAGCCTGAATTCTACTAAGGTATAGATGTAAATGATTGCCTGCCATTATTCTGGAGGTCATAAGAGTTGCAACTTCCCCAATTACTCCTGCAGACAACATCACTCTTGTAGAACCTAAGATTAGCCTTTTCAGGTTTTTGCATTTCTGACTGGTCCACCCACAAACAGACTAAGCACTCAGTAGGACCGTTTTCCACACCCCTATGATTGCATCCTCAACCAATCAGGAGCAACCATTCCCTGGCCTGTCAATCTATCCTTGAAAACCCCTGGCCTCAGTTTCAGAGAGACTATTTGAGTACTAAAACTCCAGTCTCCCTTTCAGCTGGCTCCGTGTAAATTAAACTCTTCATTGCAGTTCCCTTGTCTTGATGAATTAGCAGTTTCTGGACAGTGGACAAAATGAACCTATTGGCAATTATAAATGACTCCTGTGCTTAAAATTTTTCCATGGCTCCTAGGAAGTGGCAATCGTAAATTGATAACGATGATATTTTCAAGTAAACTGGATTTTAAAGTAAATTGCATTAGGATTCTAAGAATTTTCACTATTAAAGTCTCCTTTTACTTCTTTTTCTAGTAATATTTGCTTTCCTTCCTTTGTTTTCAGTTTGTCAAAGCCATCAAAAATAGCCAATTAAGTTTTCTCTGTAAGAGTAAAGTAAAGTTACTACACTGGGTTAATATGTTTCCATCCAAAAAGCATATAAAAAGCAGGGCATGGTGGCTCATGCCTAGAATCCCAGCACTTTGGGAGGCCAAAGTGGGAGGATTGCTTGAGCCCAGGAGCTGGAGATCAGCCTGAGCAACATAGTGAGAACTCATCTCTACAAAAAGTAAAAAAAAAACCAGCTGGGCATGGTGGTGCATGCTTGTAGTCATACCTGCTTGAGAGGCTAAGGTGGGAGAATCACTTGAGGCTGGGACATCAAGGCTGCAGTGAGCCCTGATCATGCCACCACACTCCAGCATGGGTGACAGAACAAGACCCTGTCTCAAAATGAAACAGGAAAAGCATTATCAAGATTGTTGGCTGCATAATCTCAGCATTTTGGGATGTGGAGGTGGGTGGATCACTTGAGGTCGAGAGTTCAAGATCAGACTGGCCAACATGGTGAAACCTTGTCTCTACTAAAACTACAAAAAATAGCCAGGTGTCATGGCATACACCTATAATTCCACCTACTAGGAAGGCTGAGACAAGAGAATCACTTGAACCCAGGTGGAGGTTGCAGTAAGCTGGGATTGCGTCACCACACTCCAGCCTGGGCAACAGAGCAAGACCCTGTCTCAAAAAAAAAAAAAAAAAAAAAAAGGACAATAGTATTTCTCTCTTTCTTTCTTCCTTCCCTCCTTCCCTTCTTCCCTTCTCCTTTCCTTCTTTCCTCCCTTCCTCCCTCCCTCCCTTCCTCTCTTCCTCTCTACCTTCCCTTCCTTTCCCTCCCTCCCTTCTTTTCTTTTCTTTCTTTCTTTTCTTTCATTCTTTATTTCTTTCTCTCTCTCTCCTTCCTTCCTTTCTTCCTTTCTTTTTTCTCTTTCTTTTCCTTCCTTCCTTCCCTTCCCTTCCCTTCCCCTTCCTTCCTTCCTTCCTTCCTTCCTTCCTTCCTTCTTTCTCTCTTTCTTTCTCTCTCTCTCTCTTTCTTTCTTTCTTTCTTCCTTCCTTCCTTCCTTTCCTTCCCTTCCCTTCCCTTCCCCTTCCTTCCTTCCTTCCTTCCTTCCTTCCTTCCTTCCTTCCTTCCTTCCTTCCTTCTTCCTTCCTTCCTTCCTTCCTTCCTTCCTTCCTTCCTTCCTTTCTTTCTCTTTCTTTCTTTCTTTCTCTCTCTCTCTCTTTCTTTCTTTTTCTTTCCTTCTTTCTCTCTTTCTCTCTCTCTTTCTCTTTCTTTCTTGTCTTGCTCTGTTGCCCAGGCTGGAAAGCAATGGTGCAATCTCGGCTGACCACAATCTGAGCCTCCTGGGTTGAAGCGATTCTCCTGCCTCAGCCTCCCAAGTAGCTGGGATTACAGGCATCCACCACCAAGCCTGGCTATTTTTTGTATTTTTAGTAGAGACAGGGTTTCACCATGTTGGCCAAGCTTGTCTAGAACTTCTGACCTCAGGTGATCTACCTGCCTTGGCCTCCCAAGGTGTTAGGATTACAGGCATGAGCCACCGTGCCCAGCCCAGTAGTATACTTTCTATTAGACTTTGTGAAGTATTGAAATACTTTTCAAAACAGGTAATATGGGTTATGAGAGAGGGAAACATGGTAAGGGACAGGAAAGGAGGGAGACTTTCACTATATATGCTTTTTTCCCTTATCAATTTTGAACCATCTAACTCTATTGCCTAGTTCTAATTTTTTTTTTTTTGAAAGAGTCTCACCCTGTCACCCAGGCTGGAGTGCAGTGGTGTGATGTTGGCTCACTGCAACCGCTGCCTCCTGGGTTCAAGTGATTCTCCTATCTCAGCCTCCTGAGTAACTGGGATTACAGGCACATGCCACCATACTTGGCTAATTTTTTTAGTATCTTTAGTAGAGAAAGGGTTTCACCATGTTGGCCAGGCTGGTCTCAAACCCCAGCCCACCTCAGCCTACCAAAGTGCTGGGATTACAGGCATGAGCCACCGCGCCCGGCCCCTAGTTCTAAATTTTTTTTAAAAAGAAAAAAGAAAAGCTTATAGTTATTTGCTTCCTTTGTGCATAACTAAGAGTCTAGGACTACAGGTTGTAAGTTACTAATGTAGATACAATTCTGTTTCTTATACCTGGATGCAGTATTCTTCTATGCATAACCAGTTATCAAGGGTAGTAATTTCCATTTGAGCTCTACCTGATTTTGAATTGTTTGTAGATATTGCTTGCCTAAGTAAGTGGAAATAACGTAAATGAAAAATGAAAAGTCAGCTCTCTGTTTCTATTGCTGGTTATGTTTAAATTTTGCATAGGTCTTTTTTATACATGAGAAGTAGAAACTGACTTTAAAAGATGAGAGCTCTTAAAATGTCATTCATTATGTGTTTTTAAATGTAGGTTCTGTCATATGTTGAAGAATCCATACACCATTAAGAAACAGCCTCTGCATCAATTTGTACAAAGACCACTTTTCCCACTACCTGCAGCCTTTTGTAACCCAGGTAAAATTTCACCTCTTTTATAGCAATTATGTTTCAGAAACTGTGTTAGGATTTTGTGGATCATAAAGGATGAGAATTTGTACATTTTCTAGTTAGAGGCCTTTAGAAAGAATATTGATAAAAAAGCTATATTTTTCTTATAGGCTTCTAAGTAGAAAATTTATTTGCAAGGACATTGTCCAGTAGATCTATGAAATCTCAGTATCTTGTATAACACATCCCCTGCAACACAGGAGTTGCTCAATAAACGATAATGAAAATATTGTAGAAAGAAGTTAAAATCTGACTGGGTATGGTGGCTCGTGCCTGTAATCCCACTGCTTTGGGGGGCTGAGGCAGATGGATCGCTTGAGCCCAGGAGTTTGAGACCAGCCTAGGCAACACAGTGAAACCCTGTCTCTACAAAAAAATAGCAGGGCATGGTGGTGTCCCAGCTGCTTGGGAGGCTGAGGTGGGATTATCACTTTAGGCCAGGAATTCAAGCTTGCAGTGAGCTGTGATCACACCACTATGCTCCAGCCTGGGTGACATGTGGAATTCTGTCTCAAAAAGAAGTTTCAAATGAGGGTTGTGTTTCAAATAATTCTATGTATTTCAAGCTACTGCTTTCTTTTTTTTTTGATAAGAATACCCCTAAAATTAGTAAATTTCTGGCCTTTATCCAGACCTTAGAACACAGGATTTTGATGTAAAAAAGTACATACAAAATAAAGAAAAACTTTTTTGCTAAAATTAATTACTATGGTTTTGTTAATAATCTTGATTGCTAACAAGATATATACTTTGATTTTTTTTTAATATGGGAAATAGATAGAAGGAAAGGATTTGAAAATAATTTGAAGTCTGATGACTATAATGTGGAGTTAAGGAAGCTTAAGGGGAGAGGATGTGTGTGTCTACATATATGTATGTATGTATGTAAATGTATACCTATATGTGTTATGGAGCTGTAAGCATATAAATTCAGCCTCTCCTTTCCATCACTAGCTTGAACACATGCCTGTGGCCATACTCTGGAAGGTGGCTGATTCTGGCTAAGAGCATGAGTTAAATCAGGGTAGACCTTACCCTTTCTGTAGCCAGGGGCCAGAAGAGGAACACTTTCCTGCAGGCTTGCCTGACTTCCTGAATCACAGAAGAGTTTAGATGTAAATATTGTAAATACTGAGTAACTCAGCCCCTTAAACCACTTTAATTGGACTTTTAAACTTCGTAAGACTGAAATACGTGGTCATATAGGCTTTTCAAATTGGAAACCCATTAATTTTAGTCATTGATATTGACTTTAAGCACACTAATCTGTATTTTGGGGGAGTTTACATCTACCTACTTAGGTACCTATTAGTACCAAGCATAATAGGAAGAAATAGACTGAGTGTGGTGGCTCATGCCTATAATCCCAACATGTTGAGAGGCTGAGGCGGGCAGATCCCTTGAGCCCAAGAATTTGAGACCAGCCTCAGCAACATGGTGAAACCCTGTCTCTACAAAAAAAATTTGAAAATTACCTGGGCATGGTGGTGCGTGCCTATAGTCCCAGCTACTCAGGAGGCTGATATGGGAAAATCACTTGAGCCTGGGAGGTCGAGACTGCAGTGAGCTGTAATCATGCCACTGCACTTCAGCCTGGGCAGCAGAGTGAGACACTCTCTCAAAAAAAAAAAAAAAAAAAAGAAGAAATATTTTTTATCATTCTATCCTGTTGTAACTCTCATGACATTTTCATGAGCATGTTTCTGGGAGTCATTTTTGAAATACCAAATTAAACCCAATTGAGACTATAATTGGAATGATTTTATTAAATACCTATTCAAATTTGATTTTTTTTTTTAATTTTAAGCAGGATCTCACTACGTTGCCCAGGCTGAAGTGCAGTGGTGTGATCTCGGCTCACTGTAACCTCTGCCTCCCAGGCTCCAGCCATCCCCCCACCTCAGCCTCCACAGTAGCTGGAACTACAGGTGTGTACCACCACACCCAGCTAATTTTTGTATTTTTTTGTAGAGATGAGGTTTTACTACATTACCTAGGCTGGTCTCCAACTCCAGAGCTCAAGTAACCTGCCTGGTTCAGCCATTGAAAGTGCTGGGATTACAGGCATGAGCCACCGTGCCCAGCCTCAAATTAGTTTTTTAGTAATAGCTTTATTTATTGTCAAAAGAAATAAGTTCTGTGGTGATGTCATTCATTTTCATACTTTCTACTTTAGACAGTATAGAGTATATGCTCTTCACTTTTTCTTTTCTTTTTTTGCATTTGTAGTTTTTACCCTCAAGTATTTCTAAAAGTTTTTCTTTCTGCAGGTATAGTTTTTCTCAAATTGATTGAGTAGAATAAAGCCAGATTTTTTTTTTTTTTTTGTCTTGGCTCACTGCATCCTCTACTTCCTGGGCTCAAGCAATCCTCTTGCCTCATCCTCCCACATAGCTGGGATTATAGACACGTGCCACTGCAACTGACCAATTTTTGTATTTTTCTGTAGAGACAGGATCTTTGTTTCCCAGACTGGTCTCGAACTTTTGACCTCAAGTGATCCTTCTGCCTTGGCCTCCCAAAGTGCTGGGATTATAGATGTGAGCTGATGTACCCAGCCAAAGCCAGATTTAATTCTTCAAATACTGGTAGAGTACTGTGTGCAGATTTTGGTTAGCAATAAATTATTAATACAAGCTGCAATAAATGATTGGTTCAGAACCAGAGTTAGATTATTCACGGAAAGGGTTGGCAGCCCTGTCTTTAATGTGTCATTGAAAAATCATTCCCTTGTAACACAGATTTTCAGAAGAATATTTTGCTGGAAATATACATATTTTAAAGGAAGCACTTGGACATTGAGGTTATTTTTTCATTTTTTAGGATTTGCCTGGTGTCTGATTAGGACAATGACTTAAGCAATATGTATGGGAGTTTACTTTCAATTTTTTCTTTATCTACGAAATGGTTTTATATCAGCTAGCTGGAATTGCATGGCAAAGTGCAAAAATGACTCTCAGTTGTCAAATTAGAACCTTTTCCCTAATGGCTAAGAAAAGCATTTTTGTACCAACCATATGTTTTGCCAAATTTAATCTCTTTCAAATTTAAAATAAAACTGTTGCTTTTTGATATTCTCTCTCCTAAAATAGGCAATATGAAAATTAGAACAGAAAGACTGATTTTAAATGTGTTTTCCTATTTCGCTTGGCAGTGTCAGATAAGGATTAGCAATATGTACAGTGGCTAAAAGAGTCAGTACCTAGAAAATTGTCCAGCTTTGAATCCTGGCTCTGTCACTTAGTAGCTTAGTGACCTTTAGTTTTCTTATTATAAAATAAGATAAAAACAGTATCTTGTTGAGAGGATGTAAGGATTAAATGATCTAATACATGTAAAGTGCTTAGCACCCAGCCCAGCACGTGATAGGCACTGAGTAATTTTTTTTTTTTTTTTTTTTGGGACGGAGTCTCGCTCTGTTGCTCAGGCTGGAGTGTGTGGTGGCTTGATCTCAGCTCACTGCAAACTCTGTCTCCTTGGTTCAAGCAATTCTCCTGCCTCAGTCTCCTGGGTAGCTGGGATTACAGGTGCATATTACCATGCCTGGCTAATTTTTGTATTTTTACTGGAGACAGGGTTTCACCATGTTGACCAAGCTCCTGACCTCCGGTGATCCGCCTGCCTTGGCCTCCCAAAGTGCTGGAATTACAGGAATGAGCCACTGTGCCTGGCTAGGCACTGAATAAATTTTAACTGTATATCCTATGGTCAATTTATTTAAATATACTCCTGTAAGATGGAGGATTTCTTCTTACTCAGAAGGCTCATTTTCTTTTTTTTGAGATGGAGTCTTGCTCTGGGTCACCCAGGCTGAAATGCAATGATGTGATCTGGGGCGATTCTCCTGCCTTAGCCTCCTGAGTAGCTGGGATTACGGGTGCCTGCCACCATGCCCAACTAATGTTTGTATATTTAGTAGAGACGGGGTTTTATCACGTGGGTCAGGCTGGTCTTGAACGTCTGATCTCAGGTGATCCCTGCCTGCCTTGGCCTCCCAAATTGCTGGGATTACCGAGTGAGCCACATTTTTTTTTTTTTTAACTGAATCTCACTTGTTTGCCCAGGGTGGAGTGTAGTGGCACACTCTTGGCTCACTGCAACCTCTGTCTCCTGGGTTCAAGTGATTCCCCTGCCTCAGCTGCCTGAGTAGCTGGGACTACAGACGCATGCCACCACAACCAGCTAATCTTTGTATTTTTAGCAGGGACAGGGTTTCACCATGTTAGCCAGGCTGGTCTCAAACTCCTGACCTCGTGATCCACCTACCTCAGCCTCCCAAAGTGCTGGAATTACAGGTGTGAGCCACCATGCCTGGCCTTCTTTTTTTTTTTTTTTTGAGACAGAGTTTCGCTGTTTTTGCCCAGGCTGGAGTGCAATGCTGCGATCTCAGTTAACTGAAACCTCCTCCTCCCAGGTTCAAGTGACTCTTCTGCCTCAGCCTCCCAAGTAGCTGGGATTACAGACACCTGCCACCATGCTCAGTTAATTTTGTATTTTTAGTAGAGACGGGGTTTCATCATGTTGGCCAGGCTGGTTTCGAACTCCTGATCTCAGGTGATCCACTAGCCTCAGCCTCTCAAAGTGCTGGGCTTACAGGTGTGATCCACCATGCACCTGACAGAAGATTCCTTTTCTTTTCTTTTTTTTTTTTGAGACAGAATCTCTATTGCCCATGCTGTAATGCAATGATGAGATCTCCGCTCACTGCAACTTCCACCTCCCAAGTTCATTCAGTTCTCCTACCTCAGCCTCCTGGGTAGCTGGGATTACAGGCACGTGCCACCACTACCAGCTAACTTTTGTATTTTTTTAGTAGAGAGGGGGTTTCACTATGTTGGCCAGACTGGTCTCGAACTCCTGACCTCAGCTGATCCACCTGCTTGGCCTCCCAAAGTGTTGTGATTACTGGTGTAAGCCACTGCCCCTGGCCAGAAGGTTCATTTTCCATAATGAATAATCAGGTCTGTTTAATAGTTTTAAAACTATTAAAACACCAATGCTGTATTTTTGTCCTGCAAGCCGTTGTTATAATAGCAAAATAGGAAATTAAAGATTCTGTTATATCTTTATTGCTTTAGTGAATTCATTCTCAATCTAAACATGGTCCTAGAAAAAACATAAGAAAAGAGTTGGCCAGGTGCAGTGGCTCATGACTGTAATCCCAGCACTTTGGGAGGCCAAGGTGGGTGGATCACCTGAGGTCAAGCGATTGAGACCAGCCTGGCCAACTTGGTGAAACCCCATCTCTACTAAAAATACAAAACATAGCCAGGCGTGGTGGCGCGTGCCTGTAGTCCCAGCTACTCCGGAGGCTAAAGCAGGAAAATCACTTGAACCTGGGAAGTGGAGGTTGCAGTGAGCTGAGATAGTGCCACTGCACTCCAGCCTGGTGACAAAGACTCTGTCAAAAACAAACAAACAAACAAGCACTAGCTGGTTATGGTGGCACATGCCTGTAATCTCAGGTACTCAGGAGGCTGAGATGGGAAAATTGCTTGAACTCGGAAGGTGCACATTACAATGAGCTGAGATCATGCCACTGCACTCCAGCCTGAGCAACAGAGCAAGACTTGTCTCAAAAAAAGAAGAGTCTCTAATGATATCTTTTAGGACAGGTGCAGTGCCTCATGCTTTTAATCCCAGCACTTTGGGAGACCAAAGGAGGCGGATCGCTTGAGGCCAGGAGTTTGAGACCAGCCTGGCCAACATTGCAAAACCCAGTCTTCTACAGAAAATACAAAAATTAGCTGGGTGTGGTGGTGCACACCTGTAGTTCCAGCCACTCGGGAGGCTGAGGCATGAGAATGGCTTGAACCCAGAAGGCGGAGGTTGTAGTAAGCTGAGGCAGTGCCACTGCTCTTTAGCTTGGGCAACAGTGTGAGACCTTATCTCATAAAAAAAAAAAAAAAAAGGTATCTTTTAAATATTCCAGGAAGTAAATTGCATAGATTTATGCTTATATTTTGTTATGTTACTTACTGTATCATTAGGCAACTTAATTAATATCTCTTAGCCTTAGTGTCTTCATTTGTAAAATGGCAATAAGAATTTCCTCTTTATAGGGTTGTTAAACGTATACATACATTTAAAGCACTTGCGCCAGGCCACGATGGCGCCTGCCTATAATCCCAACACTTTGGGAGGCTGAAGTAGGTAGATCACTCAAGGCCAGGAGTTTGAGACCAGCCTGGGCAACATGGTGAAACTCAGTTAAAAAAAAATTAGGCTAAGCATGGTGGCTCACACCTGTAATCCCAGCACTTCGGGAGGCTGAGGTGGGTGGATCACCTGAGGTGAGGAGTTGGAGATCAGCTGGGCTAACATGGGGAAACCTCATCTCTATTAAAAATACAAAAATTAGCCAGATGTGGTGGTGCATGCCTATAATCCATGCCACTCTAGAGGCCGAGGCAGGAAAATCTCTTGAACCTGAGAGGCTGAGGTTGCAGTGAGCCAAGATAGCACAACTTTACTCCAGCCTGGGCAAAGAGCAAAACTCTGTCCCAAAAAAAAAAAAAAAAAAAAAAAATTAACTAATTAAAAATAAATAAAGCACTTGGCCCCAGAGCTGGATATGGTGGCTTATACCTGTAATCCCAGCACTTTACTTTGGGGGGCCAAGGTGGGATGATCACGTGCGGCCAGGAGTTTGAGACTAGCCTGAGCAACATTGGGAGACTCCACCTCTACAAAATTTTTTTTTTTAAAAAGCCTTTGGCCCTGTATTTGGCATATAATAAGCACACAATAAATATTTATTATTACTATTATTATAAACTGCTAACTTTATTGTCTTTAAAACAATGATGGCACTTTGGAAAGAGAATGTAACATTTTACTGTATTAATATCATAGCAATAAGTGATCTATGATTATGATAGCCATTGGTATGAAGCCACCACATAGAATATATATAGGACTCCTGAATTATGAATATATATAAGAGTTAAGTGTAGACTATTTCTGGAATCTGTTTCATAACACAACTATTTAAATAATCAGAGTATTGGCTGGGCACAGTGCTCACATTCTAATCTCAGCACTTTGAAAGTGTGAGGTGGGAGGATCATTTGAGACCAGCCTGGGCAACATAGTGAGACTCTGTCTCTACAAAACAAACAAACAAACAAACACAAAAATTAGCTAGGCATGATTTAAGCTGAATAAATAGCTGGGACTTCGGGTGTGCACCATCACACCTGAAGTCCCAGCTATTTATTCAGCTTATATGGGAGGATTGCTTGAGCCCAGGAATTTGAGGTTGTGGTAAACTGTGATTGTGCCACTGTACTCCAGCCTGGGTAACAGAGCAAGACCTTGTCTAAAACAACAACAACAAAAAAACCCAGAGTATTAATAGACAACTGTATGCACTTAAATATAGTGATATATGTCTTTGTTATCTTTATAAATGCTTTGTCAGGACAATAAAGTCCTGGGTTTTCCCCCAGTTTTTCTCATTTCTTCTGGTTCTCTGCAAATGAGCACTTCATACTCCATAAACTTGTTAACTATTTTTTCTAGAATAACATTTTCTTCTTTTTCTTTTTTAGTAAGATACATGTTTATTCAAACACAAGATACCCCAAATCCCAACAGCTTAAAGTTTATACCAGGAAAACCAGTTCTTGAGACAAGGACCATGGATTTTCCCACCCCAGCTGCAGCATTTCGCTCCCCTCTGGCTAGGTATATTACTGTTTTCATTTGCTTTTACCAAGAAACATAAATAACTGACATTGGGGTTAAGACAACCTTATTTAACTGTTGCCTTTCTATGTGTACTGTATTTTCTTTAAGTGTAGAGAATAATTTTTTTCTTTTCAGATAAGAGATTTTTTAAAAATGCCTGTTGCAGCTGCTCACGCCTGTAATCCTAACACTTTGAGAGGCCAAAATGGGAGGATTGCGTGAGTCCAGGAGTTTGAGACCAGCCTGCACAACATAGAGAGACCCAATCTCTACCAAACACACCACACACACATCACACATACACACCCTCATACACCCGTCTCTATCACACATGCGCGCGCACGCGCACACACACACACACACACACACACACAAATTTAGCTGGGTGTGGTGGTGTGCACCTCTGGTCTTAGCTACTCAGGAGGCTGAGATGGGAGAATCGCTTGAGCCTGGGAGGTCGAGGCTGCAGTGAGCCATGATAGTGCCACTGTGCTCCAGCCTGGGCAACAGAGTGACACCCTGTCTCAGAAAACCCCAAAAATGTTGAGGAGGCTGAGGATCACTTGAGTTCACGGGTTTGAGACCAGCCTGGGCAACATGGTGTAACCCTGTATACAAAAAATACAAAAATTAGCTGAGTGTGGTGGTATGTGTCTGTAGTCCTAGCTACTAAGGAGGCTGAGGTGAGATCACTAAGCCCAGTAGGTTGAGGAAACAATGAGCTGTGATGCCATGATTGTGCCAGAGCATTCCAGCCTGAGCAACAGAGTGAGACCCTGTCGCAAAAAAGGAAAAGAAAAATGAGAGTTGATATTCAAAAATCTTTTTCCTGAAAAGTGATATATTTGAGAGATCTATCGCATGAATAAATAAAAACATATTTTTACTTAAGAAAAAATGTTCATCAAATTGATAAATGTGGTAAATTTCCATTTCAGATCTTTAAAAATCTGATTTTTAAGAATAATGAGAACTTGCTTATTTTATTCATAAGGGTAGCTGAATTTGTAGATGTTTCAAGATGGAGTAATTTATAAAATACTCTATCAGAACTGTGAATGAAAATGAGTCAATGGAGACAGTTTTAAAATTTACCAGATAAAGGCATGTTTAAACCAGTAGTTTCCCCCCTTATCTGTGGTTTCACTTTCCCTGGTTTTAGTTACCCAAGATCAGCCATAGTCTAAAAATATTAAATGGAGAATTTCAGAAATAAACAATTCATCTGTTTTAAATTATGCTGCCTTTCTGAGTAGCATGGTGAAATCTTTCGCTATCCTCCCAAAAGCATAAATTAGCCCTTTTCCAGTATATCCATGCCTTATACACTATCCGTCTGCCTGTGTCCTCCCCTCTGCTGATCCCTCCTTCTCTCCTGCCCTGCCTCCGCAGCACCATTAGTCACTTAGTAGCCATCTCTTGCAGTAAAGTAGCTGGCATATTGTTATAATTGTTCTATTTTTTTTATCAGTTATTAATCTCTTTTTGTGCCTAATTTATAAATTAAACTTTATCGTAGGTATATATGTATAGGCAAGAAACAGTACTTGCAGGGTTCAATGCTGTGTATGGTTTTAGGGATCCACTGGGGGCCTTGGAACATATCCCTGAGGATAAGGGGGGCTACTGTATGTTAGAGATGATAAAGCACAAATGATAAAACTGTTGGAATTAACCACTTTTTAACTGATAGAGAAGTTAATAATAAGGAATATTAGAGTCATTCAGCATCAGTTGAAATTTTTGGGAACTGAAGCCTCAATCCGATTGCCAGGAATACTCAGAAAACAGAGCTTAGGTAACTACTTCTGTACATATAGCCATTTTATGTCTCATTTAAGGAACCTAGGGATTTGCTAAGCTCTGGAATAGTTTTTAAAATTTATAATTAGTAAGTACTTTTTTTTTTACTTAAATATATCAGTTTTCATAATATACCTTAGAGTATTTATTTTTCATATTTTATTTTTTACTTTTTATTTATTTTTTGAGGCAAGGTTACACTCCTGTCACCCAGGCTGGAGTGTGATGGCATGATCTTGACTCCCTGCAACCTCCGTCTCCTGGGTTCAAGCTATTCTCCTGCCTCAGCCTCCCAAGTAGTTGGGACTATAAGCATATGCCTCCTCACCTGGCTAAATTTGGTATTTTTTGTAGAGACTAGGTCTCATCATGTTGCCCAGGCTAGTGGTCTTAGACTCCTGAGCTCAAGTAATCTGTCCTTCTCACCCTCCAAAGTGCTGGAATTACAGGCCGTTTTTCATACTTTTTTGATACAAGCCACAGTAAAAAATATTTTACATTATGTGTGTATATGTGTGAGATACAAATGTTTGATGGGATAATTTTCACTTGTTTTTTCACCCATACAATGGGTAATAGATTCTTACATTTCCTTTCTTCATCTCTTTTTGTTGCTCTGTTTTATTTTATTAAATAAAACCCTGTCACTACATATTTGATTCCACAACTCACTACTGGGTTTGAAAAACCCTACCCTAGAAGTTACTTGCACATGTGCCCAAGCTGTGTGAGGGATGTATTTACTGTCATAGAAGGACATCTGAGACATACAAGTGAAGAAAGCAACTTGCAGAACAGTGAGTCAAATAAAATATTATGTATATAAATACAAAAACCACAGAACAACAAATGCACTGACAAAAAGATCTGGAAGAATACGTACGAAACTAATAACAGAATTTGGGTATGGGTGGTCAAGGAGCATTTAAACTTTGTTATTTGAAACATTTACATCAAGAATGAGTTCATATTTTATATTAAAAAATATAAAAGTAAAACCCCATTTCAGCTATAGATTAGTTAAATATTATTTCTGTCCGATGTTCGGTTGGCAAAGTCTCTTTTCACATTAGTCTTTTGGACATAGCCTATTAAGGCCGGTCGTGGTAGCTTATATCTGTAATCCCAGTACTTTGGGATGCCAAGGTGGGTGGATCACCTGAGATCAGGCATTCAAGACCAGCCTGGCCAACATGGTGAAACCCCATCTCTATTAAAAATATAAAAATTAGCTGGGCATGGTGGCATATACCTGTAATCCCAGCTACTTGGGAGGCTGAGTTAGGAGAATGGCTTGAACCCAGCAGGCGGAGGTTGCAGTGAGCCGAGATCATGCCACTGCCTTCCAGCCTGGGTGACAGAGGGAGACTCTGTCTCAAAAAGAAAAAAAGAAAGAAAATAGTCTGTTTAGTGCTTAGTACAGTGCCTGGCACTTAGTTGGTGTCAAATTATTTGTTGAATGAATGATTGATTGTATGGATATAGCAGTCTATTCATTCACCAGGTAGTGGACATGTCCATATTTTTGTGTATGTGTGGCTATTTTATTTATTTTTTATTTTTCCTTAGTTCACATTTTTTAATAACATGGCACAGTTTACATTACACAAGAAGGTTCTGCCGATGAGAACATACTGAAGTTTCAGTTGCTTCACTTTTCTTTGTGGCTATTTTAAATGAAGCTGCTATAAAGATTTATGTACAAGTCTTGGTGGAGCATGTGTTTTAATTTCTTTTGGGTATATACCTAGGAGTGGGATTGCTACATCATAGAGTAGGAATATGAAACAAAATTGGCCAAGAGTTGATCATTGCTGAAGCTGCAAAGGATATGTGGAGAGTTTTTCACTTTTCTGTACTTTTGTTTATGTTTAAACTTTTCCATATTCAAGCATTTTATTATCTCTTATTTTTTCTTTATTTGCAGGCAGTTATTTAGGATTGAAGGAGTAAAAAGTGTCTTCTTTGGACCAGATTTCATCACTGTCACAAAGGTAAACATAGGATTATATAAAATAAGACTTGAAATAATTTTTGTTTTTTTCTGAGTCCAGTGCCTCTCTCCAACATTTCCATTCTTTCTGTTCTTTAATTTTTATTTTTTATTTTTGAGACAGAGTCTTACTGACTTGCTGCCTGAACGTCACAAAATCAAGCGAAATATGCTGTTTTTCAACAGTCAAGGCAGTATCTGCTAGAAATGGCTGTTCATTTTTGATGTCTCAAGATTAATGGGACATGAACTATTTAAATTTGAACTGTGTGTCTTTTTAAAACTGTTAATTGACATATATCCACTGAAGTTAAATCACTTGCCTGATAATGTGTGAAAATCAAAAGTATTCATTAAACTCCCCTTAAGCAATTTGAAAGCATTAGTCTGAGTTCTTCATGTCCTTAAAAGTGGACTTACTGCTCAAACCTGTAATCCCAGCACTTTGGGAGGCCGAGGCGGGTGGATCATGAGGTCAAGAGATCGAGACCATCCTGGTCAACATGGTGAAACCCCGTCTCTACTAAAAATACAAAAAATTACAAAAAATTAGCTGGGCATGGTGGTGCATGCCTTTAATCCCAGCTACTCAGGAGGCTGAGGCAGGAGAATTGCCTGAACCCAGGAGGCGGAGGTTGCGGTGAGCCAAGATCGCGCCATTGCACTCCAGCCTGGGTAACATGAGTGAAATTCCGTCTCAAAAAAAAAAAAAAAAAAAAAAAAAAAAAAAGTGGACTTACTGGGTTAGTGACATGTTAAATCTAGTCCAGTATTCTCTTGTAGTTATTTATTTACTTAGAGACAAAGTCTCGGTCTGTCGCCCAGGTCAGACTGCAGTGGCACGATCTCAGCTCACTGCAGCCTCAGCCTCCTGGGCTCAAGCAGTCCTCCCACCTTAGCCTCTCTAGTAGCTGGGACTATATGTGCATACCACCACATTCAGCTAATTTTTGTATTTTTTGTAGAGACGAGGTTTTACCATGTTGCCAGGCTGGTCTCAAATTCCTGAGGTCAAACAATCTGCTCACCGTGGCCTCCCAGAGTGCTGGGATTACAGGTGTGAACCACTGTGCCCAGCCCCCAATTCCTCAGTTTTCTTTCTTCCATGTTTTTTAAGGGGAAAAAGGACAAGCATTTATTTAATGTATTCAGTGTCAGATAGGGCACTAGTGCTTTACATATATTATCTAATTCTTATAGCTATTCATTTTATAAGTGGGAAATTATATGTTTATTTTTTTAAGTTATTTAGTTTTTTACATATAACCTATGCTATATAAAAATTTTTATAGATTAAAATGTGATTATATCTTAAAGAGTTTTTCTTTTTTCCTTTTCCTTTTTTTTTTGAAGACAGAGTTTCAATTTGCCACCCAGGCTGGAAGTCTGGAGTGCAGTGATGCAATCTTGGATCACTGCAATCTCCACCTCCTCGGTTCAAGCAATTCTCCTGCCTCAGCTTCCTTAGTAGCTGGGATTACAGGCATCTGCCACCATGCCCAGCTAATTTTTTTGTAATTTTTAGTAGAGACGGAGTTTTACCATGTTGGTCAAGCTGGTTTTGAACTCCTGACCTCATGATCCACCCACCTCGGCCTCCCAGAATGCTGGGATTACAGGTATAGCCCCTGGCCTCCTCCTATTTTTCTTGATTAGATTTAGTAAGTCATTTTTTAGCTCTCTTTCTTTTTTTTTTTTTTTTTTTTTTAGTAGAGGCAGGGTTTCGCCATGTTGGTCAGGCTGGTCTCGAACTCCTGACCTCGGGTGATCCACCCGTCTCGGCCTCCCAAAGTGCTGGGATTACAGGTGTGAGCCACTGCACCTGTCAGCTCTCTTACTTTCATTATTTAGTTACCCTATTTGAAATTGCTCTAGCTCTACTGTTTTTTCTTAAGTAAAATGACATAACTAATAGATAATATTCCAAGTTAGGGTATATGTTGATGTGTGTGTGTGTGTGTGTGTGTGTGTGTGTGTGTGTGTGTGTGTGTGTGTGTTGATGTGTGTGTGTGTGTGTGTGTGTGTGTGTATCTATCCATCCATCCATCTATCCATCCATCCATAGATGTAGATGGGATCTTGCTCTGTTTCCCAGGTTGGAAGGCAGTGGTTCGATCATGGGTCAGTGCAACCACTAACTCTCAGGCTCAAGCAATCCTCCTGTCTCAGCTTCCCAAGTAGCTGGGACTACAGGTGCTTGCCACCATGGCCAGCTAATTTTTTTTCTTTTTTCTTTTTTCCTTTTTTTTTTTGTAGAGACACAGGATCTTTCTATGTTGCCCAGGCTGGTCTCAAACTCCTGGGCTCATACAATCCTCCTGGCTTGGCCTCCCAAAATTTGGGATTACAGGTGTGAGCCACCATGCCTGGCCCATGTTGGTATCTAATAGATGGAATAAGAATTTTGATTTGTTTTCTTTCAGTAAGCTTTCTCATCATAGACTGTCACATTTTACTCAATGTCTTCAGCAATCACCTGTTTCTATTTCTGATTTCCAGTTGGTAATTAGACTTCTTTATGCATCATTTGTGTTGCTTTTTCTAAATGTATATATATATTTGCAGCTTATATGCTTCCTTTTTTCTCATTCAGGCAACTTGAGAATATTTTTCTTTTTATTACCAATATTTTCCTATTTAGTAAGCCTGCTATTTACTGAAGATCTGAGGTAGCACTCTTATTTATTTTCCAAATAATTTATTAGCTGGAACTAGTTTTGGTTCCCAATCACTAAGATATTTCACTAGTTTTCCTTTACTTTTATAACATTAGCAGTCCCCATTTATCTCACCTCTTATGTACTATCTCTAAATTCGTTTGTTCTTTGTTTTTTTTTTTTTTGAGACAATGTCTCACTCTGCTGTCCAGCCTGGAGGGCAGTGGAACCATCTCAGCTCCCTGCGACCCCAGCCTCCTGGGTTCAAGTGATTCTCCTGCCTCAGCCTTCTGAGTAGGTGGAATTACAGGCATGTGCCACCACACCGAGCAAATTTTTGTATTTTTAGTAGAGACAGGGTTTTACCATGTTGGCCAGGCATGTCTCAAACTCCTGACCTCAA
Source organism: Sapajus apella (assembly GCF_009761245.1). Classification (NCBI taxonomy): domain Eukaryota; kingdom Metazoa; phylum Chordata; class Mammalia; order Primates; family Cebidae; genus Sapajus; species Sapajus apella. The sequence goes on from NW_022436966.1 coordinate 4,190,273, forward strand.
GTGATCCACCCTTCTTGGCCTTCCAAAATACTGGAATTACAAATGTGAGCTACTGCACTCAGCCTCTAAATTGGTTCTTAATCCATGAATTAAAATAGTTTCTTTTATCTATGTTGACTCAATTCTTTTTTTTTTTTTTTTTTTTTTTTTTTTTGAGACAGGATCTTCCTCTTTTGCCCATACTGGATTGCAGTGACATGAACGTGACATACTGCAGCCTCAACCTCCTGGGCTCAAGCAGTCCTTCTCTTCAGCCTCCTAGTAGGCAGGACTATAGGATATTACCATGTCCAGCGAATTTTTTATTTTTTTGTAGAGATAGGGTCTTGTTATGTTGCCCAGCCTGGTCTGAAACTCCCGGGCTCAGGCAGTCCTCCTGCCTTGGCCTTCCAAAGTGCTGGGATTACAGTTGTGAGCCACTATGCCCAGCCTCAATTTTTAATAGTATTTAAGTATAGACTCTAGCTAACAGGATCCTAAGAGTCTAAATAGACTGCATCTAATATTTTTTCCTCCTATAGAACCTCCCTTTGAAAAACTAGAACAGGCTGAGTGCTATGGCTCATGCCTGAAATCCCAGCACTTTGGGAGACTGAGGTAGTAGGATCACTTGAGGCCAGGAATTCGATATCAACCTGCGAAGCATAGTGAGATACCATCTGTATTTAAAAAAATAATAAAAATAAAAATAAAAATGATTATCCAGGCTTGGTGGTACATGCCTGTAGTCTTAGCTACTCAGGAGGCTGGGGTGGGAGGATCATTTTACCCTCAGAGGTCTAGGCTGCAGTGAGCTATTATTGTGCCACTGTATTCCAGCCTGGGTGATAGAACCAGACCCTGTCTCTAAAAAATTTTTTTTTAACTTAAAAAGTTAAAAAATAAAATTAAAAACTGAAAAACTAGAACAAAACGTGTTGCCTTTCTCTTTGTAGATATTAGCACTATTTAGGTATTTAATAATTTCATCTTTTTATTTATGGAAACAACTAGTTGGCCAGGTATACTGGTGAAACAGTTTCGGAATCCTTCTTTAGGAGACCAGTCTTCTTGACAGTCCACAGGTCCTCCAGCAGAATAACATTGATTCTACAGTTATATCATTGAATTTCTTTTTTTTGTTTGTTCATTTCTTTTTTTGGGGGGAGACACAGTTTTGCTCTTCTCACCCAGGCTGGAATGCAGTGGCACGATCTCAGCTCACTGCAACCTCCACCTCCCATGTTCAAGCGATTCTTCCTCAGTCTCCCAAGTAACTGGAATCACAAGCCTGCACCACCACGCCTAGCTAATTTTTGTATTATTAGTAGAGACAGGGTTTCACCATGTTGGCCAGGTTCTTCTCGAACTGCTAACCTCAGATGATCCACCTGCTTTGGCTTCCCAAAGTGCTGGAATTACAGGTGTGAGCCACCATGCCTGGCCGAATTTCTTTCATACCCTTTAAGTAATATAGGTAAGTAAATTTTTTGTACAGTTGTAGGCTGTCCTGTATACTTGATCAAGCAGTTACATCCTATTTTTTTTTAAAGAATGGGAATCTCTTTATCATCCTCTTAACAGACAGAAAATCCATTTAATATTTTGTCTTCACATCACAAAAAAAGTCTTTTAATCATTTAAATCATCCCCTATACATAGTACATACAACACAATGAAAGTTTGATAAGTGAATAAATTAATGAATGAAAGGAGGATGTTTAAGATTTTATCTTCTAAAAGTCATTTAAACAGCACCCTTTAAGATGTGGAGCTAATATGTATTCTTCAGAAATGGTTGCCATTGCATAGGTATAGTATGTATATAGGAAAAGATATTTTTTTCTTTATTTTTTCTTCTTTTCCCTTTCCCTTTTCCCTTCTCCATCACTTTGCCTGCCTGCTTGCCTTCCTTCCTCCTTTCCTTTTTTCTGCTTCTTTTCTCTTTTTTTCTTTCTTCCTTTCCAATTATATATTATTTTTAAAAATATAAAAAGAGATGAAGTCTCACTATGTTGCCAAGGCTAGTCTTGAACTCCTGGACTCGAGCAATCCTCTTGCTTCAGCTTTGGGATTACAGGCATGAGCTATCACACCTGGCCAGGAAAAGATTCTTAAGAGGTATAAGGTAGTGTTCTGTATTGGTCTTTGCCCTTGCCTGAAAATATAGCATTTTCCTTTAAATGTTTATAGGAAAATGAAGAATTAGACTGGAATTTACTGAAACCAGATATTTATGCAACAATTATGGACTTCTTTGCATCTGGCTTACCGCTAGTTACTGAGGAAACACCTTCAGGAGAAGCAGGTAACATGTTGTATTGAGTAATTAATATCTGTCTTTTTTTTTAGACTTTTCTTTTTTCACATTTACCTTTATTTCAGAAGTCATATGAATATAGATGTCTATCATTTAATAGGTTTAGCTCTGGGAATTTATATATCATTTTGAAAACTTGTATATAAATTGGCATTATTATATAAAACCAGAATTTTCAATTATAAAAATTTTCAAACATGCAGAAAATAATATCATGCTTACCAATATGCTCTTCACTCATATTTAACAAATGTTAATTAAGTTACAAAATGGGCTTTTAGGAAAAACAAAACAAATGCTATCTTTTGCCACAGTTGCTTTAGACTAATTTTAAATAAAATATTAAACATACAGTGTTAGATTCTAGAGCATAAATAAAAAAAGAAACAGCTAAAACCGCTACACCCTCATCCCATATCCCTTTCTACTTTCAGAGATATGTGTAAACTTGGTTTGTTTTTATACTTTTATTATACATGTAAGTCTCTGCAGGAAATAGATAGTATTAGTTTTTGTTCTTAAGTTTTAAATATCTTTTTTTTTTTTTTTTTTTTTAAGACAGACTCTCACTCTGTCACCCAGGCTGGAGTGCAGTGATGTGAGGTTGGCACACTGCAACCTCTGCCTCCCAGGTTCAAATGTTTCTCATGCCTCAGCCTCCCAAGTAGCTGAGATTACAGGCGTGCACCACCACACCCAGCTAATTTTTGTATTTTTAGTAGAGGTCAGATTTCATCATGTTTGCCGAGCTGGTTTTGAACTCCTGACCTCAGGTGATCTGCCTACCTAGACCTCTCAAAATGCTGGGATTACAGGCGTGAACCACTGTGCCCAACCTTAAATATCTTGTGTTGTACTGTAGCTTGCTTTTTTTACTAAGTATAATATTTTTAAAATATATCCGTTTCAAAAAATATAGTTCTAGTTTACTCATTTTACATGCTGGATAGTATTTCATTAGAGGAATAAGATATAGTTAATTTGTTCCTTTGTGTTCAAGTGAAGTTTTGTACTAATTTTTATTGTAAACATTGCTGTAGTGGGTATCCTTGTACAAGTTGGTTTGTGAATATGTGGAGAGCTTCTTTATTTGTTTATTTATTTATTTTATTTTTATTTATTTTTGAGACAGACTCACTCTGTTATCCAGGCTGGAGTGCAGTGGCACCATCTCAGCTCACTGGAACCTCTGTCTCCCAGGTTCAAGATTCCCCCTCATCCTCCTGAGTTGCTGGGATTACAGGTGTGCACCACTACGCCCAGCTAACTTTTGTATTTTTAGTAGAGACGGGGTTTTGCCATGTTGGCCAGGCTGGTCTCGAACTCCTGACCTCAAGTGATCCACCCCCCGCTTGGCCTTCCAAAGTTTTGGAATTACAGGTGCAGGCGTGAGCCATTGTGCCTGGCCAAGAGCTTCTTTAGACAATGTTCCTAGATGTGGAATTGCTATATCATAAGTTGATCTAATTAAATGTACATTAGCAGTATATTGTAAGAATTTCAACTTTCTTACATGTTTGTCATCATTTAGTGTCTCTTATTATTTTTTTCAACCCAGTATGTTGGGTATAAAATGGTATCTTTTTTTTTTTTTTTGAGATGGAGTTTTGCTCTTGTCCCAGGCTGGAGGGTAATGGTGAGATCTTGGCTCACCGCAACCTCTGTCTCCCGGGTTCAAGCCATTCTCCTGCCTCAGCCTCTCAAGTAGCTGGGATTACAGGTGCCCGCCAATACACCCAGCTAAGTTTTGTATTTTCAGTAGAGATGGGGTTTCACCGTGTTGACCAGGCTGGTCTCAAACTCCTGACCTCATGATCCACCAGCCTTGGCCTCCCAAAGTGTTGGGATTATAAGCGTGAGCCACCATGCCTGGCTGGTATCTTGTTTTAATTGCATTTCCTTGATTAATAGTGAGTGTGAAGAGTTTCATATGTTTATTGGCCATTTACTTTTCTTGTCAGTAAATTTTCTATTTATATCTTTTCCACTTAAAAAAACAATTCAGTCATGTGTCTTTTTTTTTTTTTTTTTTTTGAGACAGTGACCTGCTCTATCACCCAAGCTGGAGTGCAGTGGCATGATCATTGTTCACTACAGCCTCTGCTTCCCAGGCTAAAGCAATCCTCCTGCCTCTATCTTCCAAGTAGCTGGGACTATAGGTACCTGCCACCATGACTGGTTAATGTCTTTTTTTTTTAAAGTTTTTTGTAGAAGCCAGGCATGATGGCTCACGCCTGTCATCCCAGCACTTTGGAAAGTCAAGGCAGGGTGAGGAGTCATGAGATCAAGAGATTGAGACCATCCTGGCCAACATGATAAAACCCTGTCTCTACTAAAAATACAAAAATTAGTTGGGCATTGTAGTACATGCCTGTAGTCCCAGCTGCTCGGGAGGCTGAGGCAGGAAAATCGCTTGAACCCAGGAGGCGGAGGTTGCAGTAAACCCAGACCAGATTGTGCCACTGCACTCCAACCTGGTAACAGAGTGAGGCGCTGTCTCAAAAAAAAAAAATTTTTTTTTTTGTAGAGATGAGATCTTGTTATGTTGCCCAGGCTGGTCTCAAATTCCTGGCCTCAAGTGATCCTCCTGCCTCAGCCTCTCAAAGTATTGAGATTATAAGCATGAAGCACCACCACCTGGCCCATATATTTATTTAAGCATGTTTTAAAAAAATATTCTGGGCTGGACACCATGCTCCACACCTGTGATCCCAGCACTTAGGGAGGTCAAGGCGGCAGATTGTGTGAGCTCAGAAATTTGAGACTAGCCTGGGCAATATGGCAAAACCCTGTCTCTATAAACAAATACAAAAATTAGCTGGGCATGGTGATGTGTGCCCGTAGTCCCACCTACTTGACAATCTGAGGTGGGAGGATTGCTTGAGCCCACGAGGTTGAGGCTGCAGTGTGCCATGTTCACGCCACTACACTCCATCTCGGGTGATAGAACTAGACCACGTCTCTTAAAAAAAAAAAAAATCTCATTTTCTCTGTATACATATAAACTGAATATTAATTCTTCCTTAGGTATATTCTTAGCAAATGATAACTCCCTAACTGTGACTAAACTTTTTACTTTGTTTATGATGTCTTTTGTCGTACAGAAGATTTCCATTTTAATGTAGTCACTTTTGTTCATCTTTTTCCTTTGTGGCTTGTGCCTTTTGTACCTTGTTTTAGTAAGTTATTTAGTGTGAAACCCTTGGAAAAGTAACTATACATGAAGTTCAATAAGTATTTGCTGATACCGCTATATTTGTTGTTGATGAAATTTTTCCTTTCTTTAGTATCACGAAGGTATTGTCATGTGTATATGTGTATATGTATTTTTGTTTAAGTTTTATTTTTTACACTTACATATTTAATCACTGTGGGATTTGTTTTTCTATATAAAGTATAACAATTTTATCTTTGTCTACGTAGGTAATCAATTATCCCAGTCTGTTCTTTCCTCATTAATTTATAATGTTATACATGGGTCTTTTTCTAAGATGGTTTTTGTTCGTGTGGTCTTTTTGCTCCCCTTCCTATTTCAGTAACATATATGATTTTAATTACAGTAGCTCTGTAACAATTAGTATAGTATATGATCATATCTGGAAGAAACAGTTCCTCAAAAAAACTTTCTGGTGGTCTGATCGCTTTATTCTTCTTTGTAAATTTAATGATTATCTTGTAAAGTCTCCGAAAAACCCTTTCAAGAGTTTGGTTGAAATTGCATTAAATTTATAGATTAAATTTGGGAGAATTAACATTTCTTCAACATTCAAAATTTTCCCATTTACTTGAGACTTCTCATGTTATTTTCTTGATATGAGCTCATGTTAGTTCTAGGTACCATACAGGTTTTGCTGTCATAAATGGTTCTTATTTTGTTAGTAAGCACTTATTGCTGTATTTCAAGCACAATTCTAAGCACTTTACAAGTATAAACTCTCTTAATTCTTAAAATAACCTTATAAGATAGGAACCGTTACCACATTTCATACATGAGAAAGCTCAGGCACTGAAAGGTTGAGTGATTTGTTGAAGGTCACACAGGTAGTAAGTGGCAGAGATAGCTACGAACTTTGGGAAGTCTGGCTCCAGCGTTCATGCTCTTAACCACTACACCGTGTTGCCTGTATTTGTTTTTTCGGGGTTTTTTTGACAGAGTCTTGCATTGTTGTCCAGGCTAGAGTGTGATGGCGCAATCTCGGCTCACTGCAACCTCTGCCTCCCGGGTTTAAGCAATGCTCCTGCCTCAGCCTCTTGAGCAGCTGATTTTTGTATTTTTAGTGGAGATGTGGTTTTTGCCATGTTGGCCAGGCTGCTCTCGAACTTCTGACCTCAGGTGATCTGCCCGCCTTGGCCTGCCAAAGTGCTGAGATTACAGATGTGAGCCACCTCACTTGGCCCTGTATCTGTTTTAAAATAATGTTTTCTAATTTGGGGCGTTGGGTATAGGAATACTGTTGATTTCTGTATATTGATCTTATATGTGTCAGGGTTAATGCTCATTAGTTCTAATAGTTGATCAATGTTAATAAGCATTGACCACAAAAACTGAATGTTTATATATGCATACATATACATATATACTGCTGTAGTTTGGATGTTTGTCCCCTACAAATCTCATGTTGAAATTTGATCCCAGTATTGGAGGTGGAGCCTAATGGGAGGTGAGTGGGTCATGAATGCCCTCTGGAAGAGCTGGGAGTGTGAGGGGATGTGAGTAAGTTCTTACTCTATTAGTTCTTTTGAGAGCTGAGTGCTAAGAAGAGCCCCAGTAACCCATCTCCTTCCTGTCTCACCGTGTGATCTCTGCATGGGCCAGCTCCCCTTCTCCTTCTTCCATGAGGTGAAGCAGCTTGAGGCCCTCACCAGATGCCAAGTCAACTTTTCTAGACATCAGAATCAACCAAATTTTTTTTTCTTTATAAATTACCCAGACTCAGTCATTCCTTTGTAGCAACACTAAATAGACTATGACATACAGAAACATTTGTATAATTGTCTTTAGATGATACAGGTATACTTTTAGATATAGAATAAGAGTCTTAGACATGGGCACAAGGCAACAGGTATAAACATGTTCACTGAAAATTTTTTTTTTTTAAGATGGAGTCTTGCTCCCATTGTACAGGCTGGAATGCAGTGGCATGATCAGCTCCCTGCAACCTCTACCTCCCAGGTTCAAGAGATTCTCCTTCCTCAGCCTCCTGAGTAGCTAGGATTACAGGCCTATGCCACCATGCCCGGCTAAATTTTGTATTTTTTGTAGAGATGGGATTTTGCCATGTTGGCCAGGCTGGTCTCGAACTCCTGACCTCAGGTGATCCACCTGCCTCAGCCTCCCAAAAGGCTGGGATTATAGGCATGAGCCACCGTGCCTGGCCCACTGAAATATTTTTTAACTATACTGGCAGTTAAAAGGAATGAACTAGATTGGGAGATACCAACATGGACACATAAAAATGAAAATATTAAGTGAAAAAGGAAAATTCAAATGTGTGTACATTTATAAATGTATCATTTATGAAAATTTTTAGTACTACATGCTTGATTGATCTATATGTAAACCTTATGACTTTCTTAGAGTAATTTGACTATATCTACTAACATTAAAAATGCACAAGCTGGCCAGGCATAGTGGCTTATGCCTGTAATCCCAGTAATTTGGGAGGCTGAGGCTGGTGGATCACCTGACGTCAGGAGTTCGAGACCAGCCTGACCAATATGGCAAAACTACATCTCTGCTAAAAATACAAAAACTTAGCCATGTGTGATGGCAGATGCCTATAATCCTAACTACATAGGTGGCTGAGGTAGGAGAATTGCTTGAATTCAAGAGGCAGAGGTTACAGTGAGACAAGGTTACGCCATTGCAATCCAGCCTGGGCAAAAAAAGCAAACCTCTGTCTCAAAAAAAAAAAAAAAAAAAGAAGCACAAGCCTGTTTACTCAGATATCCCACCAGTAGGTATTTATCTCATAAATATAATTGCAAAAGTACATTGATGTGTGTGTGTGTGCGTGTGTGTGTGTGTGTATAAATAATTTTTTTTGAGACTGTGTGTGTGTGGGTATAAATAATTTTTTTTGAGACTGAGTTTCACTCTGTCACCCAGGGTGGAGTGCAATAGTGCGATTTCAGTTCACTGCGACCTCCACCTCCCAGGTTCAGTGATTCTTCTGCCTCAGCCTCCTGAGTAGCGGGATTATAGGCACCTGCCACCACACCCAGCTAATTTTTGTATTTTTAGTAGAGATGGGGTTTCACTATCTGTCCAGGCTGGTCTCAAACTCCTGATCTCAAGTGATCCTCCTACCTCAGCCTCCTAAAGTGCTGGGATTACAGGTGTGAGCCACTAAGCCCGGCCTTATGATGTATATTTATATAAGCAAGTATGTTTCAGGATTGTTAGAAATAGCAGCAAACTGTGTAAACAACTGAAATAATGAAGAAACTGGCCAAAGACAAATCTATATAAAAGTTACTGTGCACCTATTTTAAATATTGTGGCATATTTGTATATGCCAATGGGGAATGACCTTCAAGATATATTACATAGAAAAGAGCAAGATATAGAATAGTGTGTATAGTATAATCTCATTTATGTTAATTTATACATGTAAATGTAAACACCTGCTGGGAAGATATAAACTCATGACAGTGATTGTCTATGGAAGGGATGGTGGGGAAGTAGAATTTAGGCTTATTGAATTTTAGCTTTTGAGCTTTTTTCCCCCCAACAAATTTATTTATTTTTATTTGTTTTATTTTATTTTATTTTTTGAGGTGGAGTCTTACTCTTTTGCCCAGGCTGGAGTGCAGTGGTGCCATCTCAGCTCACTGCAGCCTCTGTCTCCTGGGTTCAAGCAATTCTCCTGCCACAGCCTCCCAAGTAGCTGAGATTACAGGCATGTGCCACCATGTCCAGCTAATTTTTATATTTTTAGTAGAGACAAGGTTTCTCTACTAAAAATGGTTTAGTAGAGACCATGTTGGCCAGGCTGGTCTCAAACTCTTGACCTCAGGTGAGCTGCCTGCCTTGGCCTCCCAAAGTGCTGGGATTATATGCGTGAGCCATCATGCCCTGCCCTTATGTGTGTTTTATTTGTCTTTTCTTTCTTTTTTTTTTTTTTTGAGACAGAGTCTTGCTCTGTCACCCAGGCTGGAGTACAGTGGCATGATCTTGGCTTACTGCAACCTCTGCATCTGGTTTCAAGTGATTCTCACGTCTCAGCCTCCCTAGTAGCTGGGATTACAGGCACCCACCACCATGCCTGGCTAATTTTTGTATTTTTTAGTAAAGACAGGGTTTCAGCATATTGGCCAGGCCAGTCTCGAACTCCTGACCTCAAGTGATGTGCCCACCTCAGCCTCCCAAAGTGCTGGGATTACAGGCATGAGCCATGTTTTATTTCTTTTCTTAAAAAACTCAAAGTTCAAATGCCCATTGATGATAGACTGGACAGGGAAAATGTGGCACATGTACACCATGGAATATTATGCAGCCATCAAAAATGGTGAGTTCGTGTCCTTTGTAGGGACATGGATGAACCTGGAAACCATCATTCTCAGAAAACTGACACAAGAACAGAAAAACACTGAATGTTCTCACTCATAGGTGGGTGTTGAACAATGAGAACACATAGACACAGGGAGGGGAGCACCACACACTGGAGTCTGTTGGGGGGAAATAGGGGAGGGACAGCAGGGGGCGGGGAGTTGGGGAGAGATAGTATAGGGAGAAATGCCAGATATAGGTGAAGGGGAGGAAGGCAGCAAATCACACTGCCACGTGTGTACCTATGCAACAATCTTGCATGTTCTTCACATGTACCCCAAAACCTAAAATGCAATTAAAACCTCAAAGTGAATATAATTTAATAGTCATTATTTGTGGGGTTGCCAGAATCTAGTGTATGTTATAATGTAATGTGAAATCTCTACATTTGTGGTTTTCTTAAAGGCTACCTTTTTGCTCAGAAGATTTGTAGAACATTTCAGAGTCGAGTCATGGCTCATGCTTGTAATCTCAGCACTTTGGGAGGCGGAGGCAGGAGGATCACTTGAGCCCAGGAGTTGAAGATCATCTTGGGCAACTGTATTAGTCCTGTCTCATGCTGCTAATAGAGACATACCCGAGACTGGGTAATTTATAAAGGAAAGAGGTTTAATTGACTCACAGTTCAGCATAGCTGGGGAGGCCTTAGGAAAGTTACGATCATGGCGGAAGGGGAAACATGTCCATATTCACATGGTGGCAGCAAAGAGAACTGCCAAGCGATAGGGAGAAAAGTCCCTTATAAAACCATCAGATCTTGTGAGGGCTCACTCACTATCACAAGAACAGCATGAGGGTAACCACACCCATGATTCGGTTACCTCCCACCAGCTCCCTCCCACAACACACAGGGATTATGGGAACTATAGTTCGAGACGAGATTTGACTGGGGACACAGCCAAACCATATCAGCAACATAGCAAGACCCCCATCTCTACAAAAAATTAAAAAAATTGCTGGGTGTGGTGTCTCACACCTGTGTTCCCAAACTACTTGGGAGGCTGAGGCAGGAGGACTGCTTGAGTCCAGGAGGTTGAGGCTGCAGTGAACTGTGATCATGCCACTGTACTCCAGACTGGGCAACAGAGTGAAACTCTGTCTCAAAAAGAAAAAAAAAAAGAACATTTCAGAAATTTCCAGAAGGCTTACATCTATATTTAGTATGGTTATCATTTTGAAAACCAGTCAATTAAGAAACTGAAGATGTAACTTACAAAGTAGGTGTGGCTTTTTGTCTCAAAGTTTCCATCAAAATTCCGTCTCTTTTCTCTAATACTTTCAATCCTTGAGAACAGAGAAAGTCTACAAATTTACTGGCTTAAAATTTCAAACCCTAATATCATTAGTATATCGAGATGTTTTAGTGTATTCGTCTTTATCATCAAATGTTGAGTTGATTGGTATTCCTTAATTTTTCCAGAGAATCAAATGAATAATTGTCTCTTCAGTTTCCCACAGTATATCTCCATACCAGGTTACATGTTCTATAGTTTTATTTAATGAATCATGTAATTAAAATCATTCTATTTTAATACTTGTATTTGCATGGCTATAAAATTTCTACTCTTGATGTTTTTATATGTAATTATTTCTAGGATCTGAAGAAGATGATGAAGTTGTGGCAATGATTAAGGAATTGTTAGATACTAGAATACGGTACGTGCTTCTCTTTCTACCCGAAATCAAGTGCTTTGGAGGCATTTTTCATTATAGCAATATAGTTTTAGTTGGCCATGAGATGAGAGTAGATTTTTTAAATAAGCACAAGTTAATATAAACCACAACAGGTAACCATGACAATTGAATTTAAAGCCTGTATCTTCTCTACATTTACTCAAAATTTTAAACCATCCAATATATTTAAACATATTCAATGAAGAAATGTATTCTTCACAGTCTCAATTTAGGTTTGATATTGTTATGATACCAAGTTTCTTAAAAAGAAAAAAAAAGACTTAATGTTTCAAAAGGTTGTAAAGACAGAATGAGTATTTATTTTCAGGATGTTGCCCATGAAGAATAAATTTAAATGAGTGGAGAACAGCAGGCTTCTACTTTTGCTTGTAGCAGAGCAACAGTCACGCTGAGAACTCCCAGAAAAGCTGGATAAAATACAATAAAAAGAATTTGTTTGAAGGCATTAAATAGCTGCCAGAGCAACTAAGATTTGAGGTGCCAAAATCCTGGAGAGAAGGGAAGCTCGCTGAGTTTTCCCTTCAGGCATATGCTGTTCCTTTCTATATAGCTAGAGTAGGAGAAACTGAGCAGAGGGCAGCTGCCAAGAATCAGAGAAACCATTGGGCCTTCAGAAAATTTGTTTAGATGGGAAGACAAAAATTAATATTCTGGGTTACCAGTGAAATCTTGATTTGAAGGACCAAGATCCTAGAGAGCAGGAAAGTTAAGAAAAGTAAGCCTATAGTTTTTTTTTGTTTTTTTTTTTTAAGATGGAGTCTCGCTCTGTCACCCAGGCTGGAGTGCAATGGCACAATCTTGGCTCACTGTAACCTCACCTCCTGTGTTCAAGCGATTCTCCTGCCTCAGCCTCCCGAGTAGCTGGGATTACAGGTGTGTGCCATCACATCCAGCTAATTTTTGTATTTTTTAGTAGAGACAGGGTTTCACCAGGTTGGCCAGGCTGGCCTCTAACTCCTGACCTCGTGATCTGCCCACCCTGGCCTCCTAAAGTGTTAGAATTACAGGCGTGAGCCACTGTGCCCAGCCAAGTAAACCTATAGTTAATAACAATGTATTGTATTCTTGAAAATTACAGCAGGGCATGGTGGTTTATGCCTGTAATCCCAGCACTTTGGGAGGCTGAGGATGGTGGATCACCTAAGGTCAGGAGTTCAAGACCAGCCTGCCCAACATGGTGAAACCCCATCTCTACCAAAAATACAAAAACTAGCCAGGTGTAATGACGGGCACCTATAATCCCAGCTACTTGGGAGACAAGGCAGGAGAATCACTTGAACACAGGAGGCAGTGGTTGCAGTGAGCCAAAATCGCACTGTTGCACTCCAGCCTGGGTCACAGCAAAACACCTTCTCAAAAAAAAAAATTGCTAAGATGGTAGCTACTAAGTGTTCTTGACACAAAAAATAAGTATGTGAGGTAATGTATATGTTAATTAGCTTGACGTAGCCATTCCACAGTGTATGAATATTTAAAAACATCATGTTGTACATGTGAATATATATGGTTCCTGTCAATTAGAATAATTAATTGGCTAGGTGGGGTGGCTCATGCCTGTAATCCCAGCACTCTGGGAGGCCACCAAGGGAAGTGGATCACTTGGGGTCAGGAGTTCGAAACCAGCCTGGCCAATATGGTAAAACTGTGTCTCTACTAAAAATACAAAAATTAGCCAGGCGTACCGAGTACCAGCTCGGCCAGAGAGACCCCCACCCAGGCGGCGCTGAAGGAAATGAGAGGCAGACACCTAGATAGAACAGCAAAGTGGGTCTGTGGGTGGGAGCAGGCAGCAGCCTTCCAAACCGAAAGCCTCAGGGGCTGACGGCATTCCAGGCTGAAGGCCTCCAGCAGATCCTGATCCACCTATTTATTCTCTCTGGACAGGTGATTATTATTAACAGACAGGCATTCTGTATTTTCTCATAACTCAAAGATATACCAAGTAGGCAGCTGTTGCCCACTTACCACTGATTACAGACAAACTAAAAGGTATTCTGCATGAGGGAGCCCTGGGGGCAGAGTCAGATATCTCAAAGAGTTGTTATAAGGGTGTATGATATTTATACATTGTCCTGCCACTTTGAAATGCCCCAAGTGGTTTTCCATTTGGAGTGGGGGGTGGCCAGGTTTTCCTTGCCACCATTCTTTCCAGCAAACAATATATTCTATCATACACTCAGCATTCATCAGCGTTCATAAACTTAATATTTCTTAACACAGGTGTGGTGGCACAACCCTATAATCCCAGCTATTTGGGAGACAGAGGCATGAGAATCACTTGAACCTGGGAGGTGGAGGTTGCAGTGAGCCAAGATTGTGTCACTGCACTCCAGAGTTAGACTCTGTCTCAAAAGAAGAAAAAAAATAGTAATAATTATTTTAAAATAAAGAAAAATAAGCCTAACACTCAGATTTTCTCCCATAAGGCACTTACTTATTTGTAGCTGTGTAAAAAAGGCTAAGAAGTTAAAAAAAAAAAAAAAAAAGTACTTGGAAGACAGAGCAGACTTTTGGCAGTTTTATGGTGCTAGGGTGGGGGACAAAAGTTAGAGTTTAGGCTCTGTCAAGGAGGTTGGGTCTTAAGAAACATCCAAGCTTGGCTAGGCTCAGTGGCTCATGCCTGTAATATGAGCATTTTGGGAGGCCAAAGTGGATGGATCACATTAAGGTCAGGAGTTTGAGACCAGCCTGGCCAACATGGTGAAACTCCATCTGTATGACAAATCCCAGCTACTCTGGCGGCTGAGGCAGGAGAATTGCTTGATCCAGAAGCAGAGGCAGAGGTTGCAGTGAGCCAAGGTCACACCATTGAATTCCAGCCTGGGTGACAGAAAGCCAGTGTCTCAAAAAAAAAAAAAAAAATCCAAGCTCTTGGTTAGGCTCTCCAGAGAACTATACTCTTAAAATGAAGACACATCAGAGGTAGACTAAGCTTACAAGACTGTAGGCCAGTATTAAGTCAGTTTAATTTCGAAGTAGATGAGCTATTGCCAGATGTAGGATGAATCCTTTTTTTTTTTTTGAGACAGAGTCTTGGTTTGTCGCCAGGTGCCAGGAGGAATGCAGTGGCACTATCTTGGCTCACTGCAACCTCTGCCTCCTTGGTTCAAGCAATTCTCCTGCCTCAGCCTCCCGAGTAGCTGGGACTACAGGTGCACACCACCACGCCCAGCTAATTTTTGTATTTTTTTTTAGTAGAGACGAGGCTTCACCATGTTGGCCAGGATGGTCTCGATCTCTTGACCTTGTGATCTGCCCACCTCAGTCTCCCAAGGTGCTGGGATTACAGGTGTGAGCCACTGCGCCTGGCCTTTTTTTAAAGTTGGAGACAGGGTCTTGCTTTGCTGCCCAGGCTGAAGTGCAGTGGCACGCTCATGGCTTATTGCATCCTCAGCTCCCCAGGTGTAAGTGATCCTCCCACCTTGGCCGTCTGAGTAGCTGGAACTACAGGTATGTGCCACCACGCCTAGCTAATTTTTGTATTTTTTTGTAGAGATGGGTTTTCCCCATGTTCCCCAGGGTTTTCTCAAACTCCTGTGCTCAGGTGATCCACCTGCCTCAGCCTCCCAAAGTGCTGGGATTATAGTGTTCATAATTCAGTCAGATATTGCTAGGCATATCTAGAAACTAAACCAAGATAAAATAAAACAGATTCATAGGAAACCTAGATATTGGATATTTTAAACACATGGTATTTAAAAAACTGTGATAAAAAAATAGCAAGATGAAGAATTTCATCAGAGAACTGGAATCTGTAAAAAAAGAATTAGTAACTCTGGAACTAAAATGATAATAACTGAACTTAAGAATTCATTAGATTAGGTTAACATTAGATTGGACATAGTTGAAGAGAAGATTAGCATACTGGAATTTAAGTCAGTAGAAAATACTCAGCTTGAAGCACAGGGAGATAATAGAATAGAAGGTATAGGAAAGAAGCATGAGAGGGTGGGCATGGTGCTCACACCTGTAATCTGGCATTTTGGGAGGCTGAGTCAGGGGGATTGCTTGAGCCCAGAAGTTAGAGACCACCCTGGCAACATAGTGAGACCCTGTCTCTACAAAAAATTAACCAATTAGGTGGGTGTGGTGGTGTGCACCTGTAGCCTTAGCTGCTCATGAGGCAGAAAGATTGCCCGAACCTGGGAGGTTGAGGCTGCAGTGAACTGTGATCACACCATTGTACCCTGGTCTAGGTGATAGAGGAAGACCCTGTCTCACCAAAATTTAAAAAAAAGTTTCAAGCCTATGGAGGGGAGAAATAGAATAAAAGGTACTTCATCAATCCAAAACATTGCAAAATAAGAAACAGTAAATGATAATATAAACCCAAAAGTATTGGTGTGTAAATGACAATATTTTGATGAACAAAAATAAGATTGTCAAATTGGATGTGAAAAAACAAAACCAACTATATACTGCTTAGAAGAGATATAGGGGCCAAGCATGTAGCCATATACTACTTAGAAGAGATATAGTGGCCAAGCATGGTGGCTCATGCCTGTAATCCTAACATTTTGGGAGGCTGAGGGGCAGATTGCTTGAGCCCAGGAGTTTGAGACCAGCCTAGGCAACATAGTGAGATGCCATCTCTACAACAAAAGAAAGAGCGAGAGAAAGAAAGAGAGGGAAGGAAGGGAGGGAAAGAGGAAGGGTGAAAGAAAAGGAAAGAGAAGAAAAGAAATAGAATATTTGTATGACCTTTGGGTAGGCAAATTTTTTTTTCAATGGACATAAGAAATCAGGTTAAAATCAAGGAAAATACATATAAATTGGGCTACAGTAAAATTGTGACTCTTTCTTCATTGGAAGATGCCATTGGCTGGGCACAGTGGCTTATGCGTGTAATTCCAGCCACTTAGGAGGCTGAGGTATAGGGGAGGCTCCCTTGAGCCTAGGAGTTTTACGTAGCAGTGAGCTGTGATCATGCCACTGTACCTCCAGCCTGCGTGGCAAAGTGAGACTGTTAAAAAAAAAAAGCCATTTACAGTGAAAAGGCAAAGCACAGATTAGAAGATATTTATGCATTTATATGACAGAATATATAAATAACTTGTACAAATTGGTAAGAAAAAGATAATCAGAGACTGGAGCAGATAATTCACAAAAGATAATCAAAAAGCAGCTGGGTGAGGTGGCTCACACCATAATCACAGCACTTTCGGAGGTTGAGGTGGGTGGATCACCTGAAGTCAGTAGTTCGAGATCAGCCTGGCCAACCTGGTGAAACTCCATCTCTACTAAAAATACAAAAAAATTAGCCAGCCATATAGGCGCATGCCTATAATCCCAGCTATCCAGGAGGCTGAGGTAGGAGAATCACCTGAAGGTTGTGGAGGTTGCAGTGAGCTGAGATCGTGCCACTACATTCCAACCTGGACAAGAGTGAGACTCTTTCTCAAAAAAAAAAGACAAGTAGCCACTAAACTTGAAAAAGTGCTTAACCTTATTAGTTATTATTAATAATCAAACCACAATTAAATATTAGTACAAATCCACTAAGAAAGTTAAAACTATTAAGACTGACAACACCAATTGTTGGTGAGGATGTGGAGCAACAGAAACTCTCATATACTGCTGGTGGGAATGTAAGTTTATGTAACTGGAAAACTATATGGCAGTATTTATTACATCTCAACATATTCATACTCTTCATTCAGCAATTTCACTTTCAGGTATATTTCCAGTAGTAATATATATGCATAACAAAAAACATTTCGAAGAATCTTTATGGCTGCACTGTTTGTAAAAGCCAAAACCTAGTAGTAACTTAAATGTCCATCAACAGTAGAATGGATAAATAAATTCTGGTATATTTACTTAATGGAATACTATGCAGCAATGTGAGTAAATGACCTAGTACTATATTCAGCAACATAGATGAATCTCACAAAGAGCACAAGAAGCCAGATACAAAAGAGTTATTCTATGTTATTTATAAATATAATTCATATTTGTAAATTATTTAGTTTAGGCAGAACTAATCAACGGTGATACGAATTAGGATAATGGCTGTGTTTTGTTGTGGGGAGTGATTGGAAGGAAGCCCAAAGGGGACTTTTGGAGTCTTGGTGTTGTTTCTTGGCTTGGGTGGTTTTAAATGTGTGTTCACTTTTGAAAATGTCGTGAACTGTACATACATGATTTTAAGCATTTTTCTTTATTAATGTTATATTTCAATGAAAAATTACTTGAAAATGAAGCCAGCATGTAACAGTCTCCCTCTCCCTTCACTCAAAAGAAGTGACTGAATATATCTTAGGTAATCACAATTATTAGGAAATTTGAAATCTTAAATGCTTTAAAATGTCATAGTTTTTATTTATTTAAATTAATTTATTTATTTGTAGAGATGGGGTTTCACTATGTTGGCCAGGATGGTCTAAATCTCTTGACCTTGTGATCCTCCCACCTCGGCCTCCCAAAGTGTTGGGATTACAGGTGTGAGCCACTGTGCCCGGCCCATAGTTTTTATTTAAAAAAATTTTTTTTAGAGACAGGGTCTCTCTGTGTCACCCAGGCTGGACTGCAGTGGCATGATAATAGCTCACTGAGCTTCCAACTCCTGGGCTTAAGCAACCCTCCTACCTTGGCCTCCCAAATTGCTGGGATTACAGGTGTGAGCCACCATTCCCAGCCTTGAAAAGATTATTGGTAAACAAGATCAAATGTGGTAAGTGGAGTAAATATTTGTATGAGTGAATTTTGGTATTTTATCTGAGAGTGAAAAAAAAGTTAAAATTATAAATAAAACTTAGCCACAGTTATTATTCTCTGTTTTAAAAGTAGCTCTTTGTGAATTTTACCATTATAACATGTAAGCTCTGAGCTGTATTAAGTTTTTTCAATGATAACTTGTATTTTAAAGAATAAGTAATAAATATTCTTTGACCTCACAGGCCAACTGTGCAGGAAGATGGAGGAGATGTAATCTACAAAGGCTTTGAAGATGGCATTGTACAGCTGAAACTCCAGGGTTCTTGTACCAGCTGCCCTAGTTCAATCATTACTCTGAAAAATGGAATTCAGAACATGCTACAGTTTTATATTCCAGAGGTAGAAGGCGTAGAACAGGTATGCCAATATTATATGACAGTGTAGATTTTTTTTTCTTTGTAGATATAAAGGCTGGAAATAGATGTTAAGGCAAGTATTTGAAAAGAAGTTCATGACGTAGCTTTTTATTCAAAGGATAGATTTTTGTGTTGCAATTTTTTGTTTTTGTTTTTTGAGATAGAGTCTCACTCTGTTGCCCAAGCTGGAGTGCAGTGGCAGGATCTCAGTTCACTGCAACCTCTGCCTCCCGGGTTCAAGCGATTCTCCTGCCTCAGCCTCCTGAGTAGCTGGGAGTACAACCGTGTGCCACTACACCCAGCTCATTTTTTGTATTTTTAGTAAAGACAGGGTTTCACTGTGTTAGCCAGGATGGTCTCGATTTCTGGACCTCGTGATCTGCCCACCTCAGCCTCCCAAAGTGCTGGGTACAGGTGTGAGCCCCTCTCCTGGCTCATTGTCTTGCAATTTTTATCAGACTTGAAATCTCTTATTATAGAAGTAACTTCAGTGTTATGAATACCTACTATGTGCAAGGCATTTTTACTAATATTACCTCATTTCAACTTCTAATAAACACAGTCCATTAAGTCATTCCCATTTGCACACAATACAGCAGAGACTTAGAGGGCATATTGCTGCTCTGAATGCACAAAAATTGTGAAAAAGGTTAAAACGTAACGCAATGTTTTATAGATGAGATTTAGAAATCTTTAGTGGAAGAACTCTACTACATCATATTTATTCACTTTGTTGTTGTTGTTGTTGTTGGTAGAGACATGGGTCTTGCTATATTGCCCAAGCCGGTCTTGAATTCCTGGCCTCAAGCAATTCTCCCAAAATGCTGGGATTAAGGATTAACACAACTGGCTTAATCTATGTATTCTTAAACATGCAAGCAAGAAGCCCATTAAGAAATCATAGTTCATCGCTATACTAAGTAGAATTCTAGAGCTTTATGTATGGCACAATATCAACATTTTTTTCTTGCCAACATACCTAAGGAATATAGCATAGCACCTTGTCATCAGTGATAGACTCTCACTGCAGTGATTCTTAACTAGAAGTCATGGCTTTATGGAGAGAGATTATCAAGGAGGGAAGAAGGGATGTATGGAAATTAGAAATTTTCAACCCACAGAACCTCAGGTAATTCTTTTTTTTTTTAGACAGAATCTTTCTCTGTTGCCCAGGCTGGAATGCAGTGATATGATCACCACTCACTGCAACCTCTGCCTCCCGGGTTCAAGCAATTCCCATGCCTCAGCCTCCTGAGCAGGTGGAATTACAGGCATGTGCCACCATTTTTTGTATTTTGTATTTTAGTAGAGACTGGGTTTCACTATGTTGCCCAGGCTGGTCTCGAACTCCTGAGCTCAGGCAATTTGCCCACCTCGGCCTCCCAGAGTGCTAGGATTACAGGCATGAGCCACCTCAGGTAATTCTGTGCCCTAGCCCCATTGGAAATCACTCATCCTTGGGTAGTATTAAAATTCATTGGTTTCACAGTGAGCAGGTCTATACAAACCTATCCCCAAAGTCTGAGGTTGCTGAGAGGCTGAAGAAAGAGGCTGACGAATCCAGTTGGTCAGAAAGAAACATTTAATATGGACTGAGGAACAGAAGCCATTTCTCTGGTGGTTGCAATGATGGATCCCCACGTTGTTACCCCATAGACTTAGGGTTTATATACCATAAGGAATGGGTATACATGCTTCAGAAGATATGTGTAGGACAATTAAAGTCAACCCCTCTGGAAAAGGCAAGAATGCTTATTTCCCTAACAGCATAAGCAAATTATAGGCTAAGTATGTGTTTAGGATAACACCAAGGTTGTTTTGACCTAAAGGCAGTATTAAGTAGAAGTCTTAGAGGCATTCCTAGAACTGATGTTAGTGAACATGGCAGATTAGCATTTAAGATGGAGTTGCCTTAGCCTCCACACCATCGTTTTTGTCCAATACATGCCATCTCCTCTTTGAAGTCTTTATCAGTCTCCCACTTGGAATTAAGTTCTTCTTTGACAGGTCCAAAGCTTCTGTTTTGGCTTTATGTTTATGCAACTTTCTGTATCTGTTTTAGCTTTATGTTATGTGGAAGTTCCCTAAGAGACTTGAAATCATATCCAAGTCTTTGTATTCCCCGGCAACAAGTAGCCCTGTGCCTTACGTCCTATACATGCTTTATTATTCCAAATTAAGGAACAATTCTGCCTAAAATATGAGTTGGTTGACAAAATTTTTTGGATTGAGTATTGTTAAAATTGGATGTAAAATATTAATTTTTTGGAAATAAATACCAATTTTTACTCAACTGAAAAGATATCCTATGAAAGAATTCTTTTTCTATTGATTGCCTCAGATCAGAGCCAGAATCTCTCTCTCTCTATATATATATTTTTTTTTTTGAGATGTAATTTCACTCTTGTTGCCCAGGCTGGAGTGCAATGGCGTGATCTCGGCTCACTGCAACCTCTGCCTCCCAGGTTCAAATGATTCTCCTGCCTCAGCCTCCTGAGTAACTGGGATAACAGGTGTGCGCTACCACGCCCAGCTAATTTTTGTATTTTTAGTAGAGATGTGGTTTCACCATGTTGACCAGGGTGCTCTCGAACTCCTGACTTCAGGTGATCCACCCACCTCGGCCATCCAAAGTCCTGGGATTACAGGTGTGAGTCACCACATCCAGCCTAGATTGATTGATTGATTCTTTCTTTCTCTCTTTCTCTCTCTCTCTCTTTCTTTCTTTTTCTTTCTTCTTTCTTTCTTTGAAACTCTTATTTTTGTTCCATTATCATTTATATGCCTTTAAAAAATTAGTTAGTTGACACTTTGGTGGATTGACTGAGGAACATTTTTATTCATTTGTCCAGGGTGGGGTGCCAAATTGGCCTTCAGATTATAAACTTGAATTGGCATCTAATTGTAGTAGGTGTGTTGAGGAGAAAAAACATTCTTAGGTTTATGTAACTTTTTCCTTCCCAACAGAGTAAGTCTGTTATCTTAGTAATACATTAACTCGTGGAAAGATAATAGCTGCGGTAACATTTTTCTGAGGTTTAAAATGATCTTTTTTCTGAATAAGACCATAATTAGTTCCTAATATGGGGTTTTTTGTTTTGTTTTGTTTTTTGTTTTTTTACTTTCTTTGGGGATTCATTTTAACAAAAATAAATATTTTTATAATAACAGTTTGGTATAGCTTCACAGAATATATTTAAGTAAATAAGATGGTTTTGAAAAAAAAAAAGACAAAAAGTCAATTACATTAGTCTTATGGCTAGAGAATACCAGTTAATTATTTATAGTCATTTCTGCCCACCTGAGACTCTGCTATGGGTAACCTCTTAGAGACAAGGAGAAGTGATCAGTGCTTTAATTAATTTCCAAATATTTAATTTGCTTTTATGTTTTTATGATACCAGGTTATGATTCAAACCTTGTTCTTTGGGACTGTTGATAGATTTATTCTTACTGGCTTGCCATGCATTGTTATAGAGTGTATCAGGTAAAAAAGTAATATAAAAATCAGGAAAATAGCAAAATCTAATCATTTTCTTAATTCTTAAGTTGTCTTTGTTTTTCGTTTTTAGGTTATGGATGATGAATCAGATGAAAAAGAAGCAAACTCACCTTAAAATAATCTGGATATTCTTTGGGTACAACAGTCAGACTTGTTGATAATATATACAAGTTTTTATTATTAATAGGCGGAGGAACTTAAAGATTAATAAAATATCTTCAGAGAATGATATATAAATATTGTGTGTTTGCTTTACCTCAGATGAGTTATTTATAACCTCTTGAATCATCTTCTGTACACGTGGATTTTATCCAAGGATATTTTTATTTTTGTTCCTCATTTCCCATGGCTCCTTCTTTACATATGTGTGAAGGAATTTAAAATACATTTCTTCTCATCTAATTTATTTACTTTTTTTACACAGGAAGAAACAGAATGCTATTAAAAATTATAAAATTACTTTTTGTGAAATATCTAAAACTATTTTTACTAAAGTTTTGTTGTTTTGTTGTTGTTGTTTGAGACAGTCTTCCTCTGTCGCCAGGTGCCAGGCTGGAGTGCAGTGGCACGATCTCAGCTCACTGCAGCTTGCACCTCCCCGGTTCAAGCAATACTCCTGTGTCAGCCTCCCGAGTAGCTGGGACTACAAGCACGCACCACAACGCCCAGCTAATTTTTGTATTTTAGTAGAGACGGGGTTTCACTACGTTGGCTAGGATGGTCTTAATCTCTTGACCTCATGATCCGCCTGCCTCGGCCTCCCAAAGTGCTGGGATTACAGGCATGAGCCACCGCGCCCAGCCTTTTACTGAAGTTTTTAGCTTAAGAAACAGCTAAGCAATTCTGTTTTAAAAATTGTAGCCCCCAATTAAGTAGCACAGAACTTCTTAAGACCAAAAAAGAAAAAAAAATGGCCTGGTGCAGTGGCTTACACCTGTAATCTCAGCACTTTACTAGGTAGGCAAGGCTGGTGGATCAGGAGGTCAGGAGTTTGAGACCAGCCTGACCAACATGGAGAAACCACATCTCTACTAAAAATACAAAAATTAGCTGGGCGTGGTGGCGCACATCTGTATTGCCAGCTACTCAGGGATTTCAGATCTCAGGCTGAAGCAGGAGAATCGCTTGAACCCAGGAGGTGGAGGTGGCAGTGAGCCAAGATTGAGCCACTCCAGCCTGGGTGACAGCAAGACTCCACCTCAAAATAAAAAAAAGTGAAAAACTCAAAAACTAATTCCAGAATCCGGACACAGTTTCTATTGGTTAAGACAGAGAATTAGAAAAACTGCCTCAGTATGCCCAGCCTTTACCTGATAAATCAGAATTGCTGAAGACAAGGTAAGAAGTTGCTTTGGTCCTTCCACCGGCTTCTGACTCAGAGATCCATAATCTGTACCATGCCAGAAATGTGCACCGTTGTCTTTCTACCATAGGGGTACTGCTTTTTCAGGTACCCAAAAGAGTGATTTAGCCTTCCCTCTTATTTTTCTATAGTAATTCAGAGACTGCAGTTAACAAAATACTGGGAAAGAAAAGATGGGAAAATAGTAGTGATACATTGCATCTCTGGAATTCTAGTCCCCCAAATTAAGGAGATTAAGATACTGATGGAAACAGGAAGAACTCTAGCAGTTGTGAGTGCTGGGAATTGAAGTTTTTACTTTTGTCCTTTGGTTCACTGAACCAGATAGTAGGGTTGGAGAATTCATTCCTTGAGATACCATGTGTGAATTTAATTTAGACGCTGGGAATTGCTCTATAAGCAAGGAAACTTAACCTGCCCTTTAGTTGAAGCTACAGGAAATTAACATTGTGGATAAGATGCAAGTAATGACAGATCTTGGATGTGGCCATGAAATAAGTGGCTGAATCAGGTGGAGGATTAGATTATTAGAAGAGAGGAAATTGGCCAGGCGCAATGGCTCATGCCTATAATCCCTGCACTTTGGGAGGCTGAGGCAGGCAGATCACTTGAGGTAAGGAGTTCGAGACCAGCCTGGCCAACAGTGAAACCCCATCTCTACTAAAAATACAAAAATTAGCCAGATGAGGTGGCGTGTGCCTGTAATCCCAGCTACTCAGGAGGCTAAGCCACAAAAATCCTTTGAACCTGGGAGGCGGAGCTTGCAGTGAGCTGCAATGGTGCCACTGCACTCCAGCCTGGGTGACGGAATGAGACTCTCAAAAAAAAAGAAAAAAGAAAAGAAAAAAGGAAATGATTCAATTGAGAGGCCAAAGTATTGGAAAGATTTTCCATAAAAGTGAACAGCCATGAAGAATAAGGAGGAAAGGGGTGGGAAGAATATTCTAGGCATAAAGAGCAGTGTAATCAGAATTATAAGTGTGAAATATATTTTGGAAGCTCAAGAAGCTAAGTATGGCTTGAGTATAAAGTGGAAATGGTGCACAAGCAGGCAGTGGTAGTATAGAGAGTGCCACAGAAACTCCTGGTTGCCTACCCTACACATACCCTTACTTCTTATTAAGGAAGGCCCTCTCAGTAGATCTCACCTCAGTCCCAGGGGATAAGTTAGGACTAGTTTAAACTGGTCACTTTAACTCCATTTTCTTTTCCAATCATTAGTCTGTGAGTAGCCATATGACCCAGCTCTGGCCAGTAAACTCAAAGAAAAAGTCTTTGGAGAACTCTGGAAATGTTGTCTTTCCTGGTTAAGAGAGTGTGTGTGTGAGTTAATCTCTGGAAAGAAGACTCATTTTCCTCCCATCTGTTCCTCTCCTTCTTGCTTGGTATACTGTGGAGTGTGATGTTCAAAGCAATGACAGTAAACTTGTAATCATGACTAAAAGATGGTCCACTGAGAATAGCAAAGAAAGGGAGGGAGCAGATCCTTGGCTGGGTGCGGTGGCTCACGCCTATAATCCCAATACTTTGGGAGGCCGAGGCGGGTAGATCACTTGAGGCCAAGAGTTTGAGACCAGCGATGCCACCATGGTGAAAACTCGTCTCTACTTAAAAACACAAAAATTAGCCTGGTGCAGTGGCACGTGCCTGTAGTTCCAACTACTAGGGAGGCTGAGGCTTGAGAATCACTTGAGCCTGGGAGGTGGAGGTGGCAGTGAGGCAAGATCACATCACCACTGCGCTCCACCCTGGGCGACAGAGCAAGACTCTGTCTCAGAAAAAAAAAGAAAGAAAGAAAGAAAGGGTCTGAATCCTTGATGCATTGTTGGCCTTTTGGCCAGGCTAGGAATTACCCACTTCGAGAGTTTATATGAAGTGAGATCAATGTTTTTCTTGTTTTAGCCACTGTTATCAGGTATTCTGTAACTTGGTAAACATAGAGGACTTGGCAAATGCTTTTGCTGATTTTTCATTTGTGGTATACTGTCTAATGTCAACCTTAAAATGAAAACAGTCTAGGGGTGGTGGCTCACACCTGTAATCCCAGCACTTTGGGAGGCCAAGGCCTGATCACCTGAGGTCAGGAGTTTAAGACCAGTCTGGCCAACATGGTGAAACCCTGTCTCTACTAAAAAAATGGAAAAAGTAGCCGGGCATAGTAGTGGGTTCCTGTAATCCCAGCTACTCAGGAGGCAGAGGCAGGAGAACCACTGGAACCTGGGAGGGAGGCGGTGGTTGTAGTGAGCCAAAATCACACCACTGCACTCCAGTCTCCGTGGCAGAGCAAGACTCCATGTCAAAAAACAAATTGACATGTACGTTTTAATTAATTGAACCACTATCCAAAGATTAATCAGGTAATAGTTTTTATTTTGGAATATTTATACTGAATTTCTCCCTATATAATCCCAAAGAAAGAATAATAATCACTATTAGTTGTGTTTAGCTAAAACAAAAATTGAAAAAAAAATCCCCAAAATGTATAAAACATATATTTTTTAACTTTTATTTTTAAAATAGAGATGGAGTCTTACTCTGTTCCCCAGGCTGGAGTTGCAGGTATACAATCATAGCTCAATGCAGCCTCAAACTCCTGGGCTCAAGCCATCTGCCTGCCTCAGCCTCCCAAGTAGCTAAGACCACAGGCATGCACAACCATGTCCAGCTTTTATAAAATATTTTTACATGAAATATTCTGAAAACACTTTGTAAATATAGGATTCTTCAATAAGTATGTGAAACTAAGATTATTGGTCAAGAGAAAGCCAGGCACATGGAGGATTTTTTTTTTCTTTTTTTTTTTTTTTGAGACAGGGTCTCTCTATTGCCCAGGCTGGAGTGCAGTGGCATGATTATGGCTCATTGCAGCCTTGACTTCCCAGGCTCAAGTGATTCTCCCACCTCAGCTCCCAAGTAGTTGGGACTATAGGTGCACATTACCACACCCAGCTAATTGTCTTTTTTTTTTGTAGAGATGGGTTTTACCATGTTGCTTAGGTGGATCTGCAACTCCTGGGCTCAAGTGATCCAACTGGCTCAGCCTCCCAAAGTGCTGAGATTATAGGCATGAGCCACCATGCCTGGGCTGAGGATTTTTCACTAAAATCCTCAAAATTAGGATGAAGCCCTATGCAGGATGACATATGGTCATATGAGAGCAACATATGATAAAAAATAGCGAATGTTCATTGAATATTCAATGTTCATTAATTCATTGAACATCCTTTGTCTTCAAGCCTGAGGTTTTCACATTATTCTAAGCACCTTACATTTATGGATCATTTAATCCTGTGAGATAGGTAACTATTGTCTCCCTGCACCCTCCTCCCTTTCTTTTTTTTGAGACAAAGTCTTGTTCTGTTGTCCAGGCTGGAGTGCAGTGGCACATCTCAGCTCACTGCAACCTCCTCCTCCCAGGTTCAAGCGATTCTTCTGCCTAAGCTTCCAGAGTAGCTGGAATTACAGGTGTGCACCACCACACCCGACTATTTTTGCATTTTTGGTAGAGACAGGATTCACCATATTGGCCAGGCTGGTCTCAAACTCCTCACCTCAAGTTATCTACCCTTCTTGTCCTCCCAAAGTGCTGGGATTACAGGTGTGAGCCACTGCGCCTGGCCTATTGTTCCCATTTTTATAAACTGGAAGATGTAGGCACAAGAAAAAGTACATTGTCCATTGCCATGCAACTTGAGTGGAAAAGCCAGGAACATGAACTCTGGCATTCTGGCTGTAAGCCATGTGCATATGATAGCTATACTATTCTGCCTTAAGGAAGTTGAGCCCATACCCCTCTTGAGTATTCCTACTTGAGGGAGGAGAGACACTTTCCTTGCTTGCACAGGTGCTTACTAGTGGGCAAGAGTCTAGAACCACAGTAGACAAAAGCAGTGGTATGTACATGTATGTCCATTTTTTATGCAGGAATATAAAGCTGGTTGCTCTCCAGTCCAGAGGAAATCTACATTCCTCTTAGGAAACTCCAGCGAGACACTCCATTTTGCTATATGAGTGTTATCTGTGATTATTCCCTAGGGGCTTACAGGATATACAGAAGCAACTTTTGCATCCCTTGAAAGAAACCCTAGAAAATAGTACTTTTTCTGTGTCCTTATATTTCAAGTGTTCTTTCAGTTCTAGGCAGCTCTCTGAATGGTCCACCCCTTATTGTGGCTCTGTTCACATTCTACAGGACAGAAATAGTAGGTTAAAGATAGGACCAGTTAATCTCATGATTTTCAATTTATTGACTTTCTTGGCAGTAGAATGAGTTTCTTTTCCAAAGAGCTAGAAAACTCTGCTCAGCTTCTGCCTACAGGAAAAATTTGGAGCTACCTTGGAGAGGAGTATTGGAAAGGCACAACTTCTAGTTGGAGTCAGCATCCTTTGTCCTCAAGCCTGAGGTTTTCTGGGGGCAGTCAGGTCATGTTTGCTTGATGTGATGGACATACTTTTTTGTGCCTTCTTGGTGTTCTTCCTTCTTTTAGCAACACCTTCCCCTTTTCTTTGAAGAACTGTTCCCTCTTGCTGTATGTGGCTGTATGACTCTATAGGGCTCTGGTAGAGCTGTCCTATCACAATGTCCTGCCTTCTTTGCCACAGGAGTGGGGCATATGATTCACACTGGACTGGCCAGAATCCTTGTCTAGAAAATAAAAAATAAGAAGGGAGGAATAGCCTCTCTCTCCTTTTGGGCTGCAAGCTATAAAGAAGTGGCTGCAGAGCTATTTGAGAGTTGTTTCCCTGTCCATGAGATCAGAGAGATGGTCAAAGACTTCTGACAACATTCTGTCCCTGGATATAGATGCGCTGAAAGCTGTTTATATTCCTGTCCTTTCCAATTACAGGAGCCAGAAAATTCCCCCTTCTTCATCTAGTTCGAGTGGGCTTCTATTATTTGTCATTGAAAGCTCTGTCCTCTAGGCACATCTTTCACCATGACTGTGAGAAATAAATTTGTGAGAGCTGGATCCTTCAAGAGCTCTCAGAGAGCTCTTCTCTGTGGGAATGCTGCCACTGAATTGGGAAACCTAGTACTCATCCTGTGGGTGAAGAGTACCCATGGAATTGGAAGCAAGGAAACATGGGATCAGATTTGTATTTTTGAAAGGTCCCTCTGGATCCAAACTGTGTGGGATAGATTATGGGGGCCAAAGGGGTTCACTCACAGAGTCTTTCTGAGGCCCTGATTGGTGCCTTTTGTTCCTGTCCTCATTTCTTTTCACAGGCCTCAGGGGCTCAACCTATTTCTTTTTCCTTTGATACTTGCTACCATTTTTCTGTCCACCGGGGTACATTTCTCCACAAAGCTCCCTAAAAAGAAGGACATATGTGCCCCAGCTCCCCATATTCTTATCATGCAAAGGAATTTTTATTTTAATAATTTCATTGCTATGTATTATGGGCATTCATATAAGGGTTAACAAAAATTACTATAGCTATTTCAATTAAGGTTCTTTGTTGTGTTGGTAATGGCAACTGGAAGTTCTGATGGCCTTCAGCCATCAGATCCAATGGGACTAAATCTATGAGCAGGGAAATGGACTTACATAAAGAGATGGTGAATGACAGACACCCTCTTGCCATCATTACTTTTTTTGTTGTCGTTCAGAATGTTTTGATCACGAGAGAAAATCCATTTCCTCAGATGTTTGAATTAGACCCAGATGTCCCCTTTCCTTCACAGATCATTTCTTTTCTTTTCCTCCAGGCCTTATTCCCAAAGGCCCAGCTAAGGTGGAGCTCTGTATAAAGGGAGGTCAGGCACCCAAAGTGTGTATCTTAACTGGCACATGGTTATGAAGGGTTCTTTGTTGTATTGGGTTAGTGAGGTTTTTCAAGGCTGGGTTGGGAAAATACTGTCTTTCAGTTTCTTCTTCTCTTTTTTGTCAAATTATTATATTTTGAGACAGAGTCTTGTTCTGCCACCAGGCTGTAGTGCAGTGGCACTATCTTGGCTCACTGCAACCTTTGCCCCCTGGGTTCAAGAGATTCTCCTGCATCAGCCTCCCAAGTAGCTGGGACTACAGGTGCGCACCACCACACCCTGCTAATTTTTGTATTATTAGTAGAGAGGGGTGTCACCACATTAGCCAGGATGGTCTTGATCACTTGACCTCGTGATCCACTTGCCTCGGCCTCCGAAAGTGCTAGGATTACAGGTGTGAGCCACTGCACCCAGTCTCAAATTATTTTTTTCTTTCTTTTCTTTTTTTTTTTTAAAATTTTGAGGTAGGGGGCTTTCCATCCTTTACTGGAAACTTAAAAATTTGTATTTAGACAAATTCTAAAAGACCTGTAACACTAGTTTGTTCTCAACTGATTCATAGATATCTTCCAAAATAGCTTGTTGAGTAGAGATGTATAAGACAAGTTGATAGTCATTGTGGCAGAGTAGCAGGCAGAAGTGGAAAGCAAAGGGTACAATAGATTATTATATTTGGAGCATAGAATTCTGGTTGTATTGCTGACATTTTCTTTGTGGCATTGACAGGTTTGCTGCCAGCGCCCAAAGACATTGCTTAAGCATTGGAACCATATCCTGGCTTCTAGGTAATATGATGGAGTACTCACCAGAGCCTTAGATGAGGGTTATTAGGCTAGGTGAATATCTACAGTCTTTTTGTTTCTTGAATTAAGAAATGTATTATCGCACTAGACAAGGATGGCCTCTCTCACCACTCCTATTCAATATAGTACTGGAAGTTCTAGCCAGAGCAATCAGGCAAGAAAAAGAAATAAAGGGTATTCAAATAGGAAAGGAGGAAGTCAAATTGTCTCTATTTGCAGATGACATGATTGTAGAAGACCCCATCTAGAAGACCCCATTGTCTCAGCCCAAAATCTCCTGAAACTTATAAGCAACTTCAGCAAAGTCTCAGGATACAAAATCAATGTGCAAAAATCACAAGCATTCCTACACACCAATAACAGACTTAAAGAGAGCCAAATCAAGAATGAACTGCCATTCATAATTGCTGCAAAGAGAATAAAATACCTAGGAATACAACTAACAAGGAACGTAAAGCACCTCTTCAAGGAGAACTACAAGCCACTGCTCAACGAAAAAGAGAGGACACAAACAGATGGAGAAACATTCCATGTTCATGGTTAGGAAGAATCAATATTGTGAAAATGGCCATACTGCCCAAAGTAATTTACAGATTCAATGCTATCCCCATCAAGCTACCAATAACCTTCTTCACAGAACTGGAAAAAAACACCTTAAACTTCATATGGAACCAAAAGAGAGCCCACATAGCCAAGTCAATTCTAAGCAAAAAGAGCAAAGCGGGAGGCATCACCCTACTGGACTTCAAACTATACTACAAGACTACAGTAATCAAAACAGCATGGTACTGGTACCAAAACAGAGATATAGACCAATGGAACAGAACAGAGGCCTCGG
The DNA here is from genome assembly GCF_009761245.1 of Sapajus apella. Lineage (NCBI taxonomy): Eukaryota > Metazoa > Chordata > Mammalia > Primates > Cebidae > Sapajus > Sapajus apella. The sequence goes on from NW_022436966.1 coordinate 4,221,165, forward strand.
AGGCAACACCACATATCTACAACCATCTGATCTTTGACAAACCTGACAAAAACAAGCAATGGGGAAAGGATTCCTTGTTTAATAAATGGTGTTGGGAAAACTGGCTAGCCATGTGCAGAAAGCAGAAACTGGACCCCTTCCTGACACCTTACACGAAAATTAACTCCAGATGGATTAAAGACTTAAACATAAGACCTAACACCATAAAAACCCTAGAAGAAAATCTAGGCAAAACCATTCAGGACATAGGCGTAGGCAAGGACTTCATGACCAAAACACCAAAAGCACTGGCAACAAAAGCCAAAATAAACAAATGGGACCTAATCAAACTCCATGGCTTCTGCATGGCAAAAGAAACAGTCATTAGAGTGAATCGGCAACCAACAGAATGGGAAAAAATTTTTGCAGTCTACTCATCTGACAAAGGGCTGATATCCAGAATTTACAAAGAACTAAAACAGATTTACAAGAAAAAAACAAGCCCATTCAAAATTGAGCAAAGGATATGAACAGACACTTTACAAAAGAAGACATACATGAGGCCAACAAACATATGAAAAAATGTTCATCATCACTTGTCATTAAAGAAATGCAAATCAAAACTACATTGAGATGCCATCTCATGCCAGTTCAAATGGCGATCATTAAAAAATCTGGAGACAACAGATGCTGGAGAGGATGTGAAGAAATAGGAACACTTTTACACTGTTGGTGGGAGTGTAAATTAGTTCAACCATGTGGAAGACAGTGTGGCGATTCCTCAAGGACCTAGAAATAGAAATTCCATTTGACCCAGCAATCCCATTACTGGGTATATATCCAAAGGATTATAAATCGTTCTACTATAAGGACACATGCACATGAATGTTCATTGCAGCACTGTTTGCAATAGCAAAGACCTGGAACCAACCCAAATGCCCATCAATGATAGACTGGACAGGGAAAATGTGGCACATATACACCATGAAATATTATGCAGCCATCAAAAACGGTGAGTTCGTGTCCTTTGTAGGGACATGGATGAACCTGGAAACCATCATTCTCAGCAAACTGACACAAGAACAGAAAATCAAACACCGCATGTTCTCACTCATAGGCGGGTGTTGAACAATGAGAACAGATGGACACAGGGAGGGGAACATCACACACTGGGGTCTTTTGGGGGGAAATAGGGAAGGGACAGCGGGGGGCGGGTGGGGAGTTGGGGAGAGATATCATGGGGAGAAATGCCAGATATAGGTGAAGGGGAGGAAGGCAGCAAATTACGCTGCCACGTGTGTACCTATGCAACAATCTTGCATGTTCTTCACATGTACCCCCAAACCTAAAATGCAATACAAAAATAAAAAGAAAATAAAAATAAATTAAAAAAAGAAATGTATTAGCACCAAAAAGTTTATTTATTTTTTAAAAACTTTGCTCTGGGTAATCTAAGGACCCTTTTTTTTTTTTTTTTTTTTTTGAGACGGAGTTTCGCTCTTGTTATCCAGGCTGGAGTGCAATGGCGTGATCTCCGCTCACCGCAACCTCCGCCTCCTGGGTTCAGGCAATTCTCCTGCCTCAGCCTCCTGAGTAGCTGGGATTACAGGCACGCGCCACCATGCCCAGCTAATTTTTTGTATTTTTAGTAGAGACGGGGGTTCACCATGTTGACCAGGATAGTCTTGATCTCTTGACCTCGTGATCCACCCGCCTCGGCCTCCCAAAGTGCTGGGATTACAGGCGTGAGCCACTGCGCCCCGCCCCTAGAGACCTGTTTAAGGGCTTGACGCATCAAAGGGCTTTTAGGTGAGAAATACTTTGCTTAATTAAATGTGACATTTTTCAGCCTCTCTAAGGGAAGTGAAAAAAAGTCACTTTTCCTCGTAAGAAAAACTGAAAGCCTTATGCTGACTTAACCAGCCATAGAAGGTTAATCCGCTAAGAAAATAGCTTTTCACATTCATTCCAAAATAAATTTGTTCTTTTATACTGTGGTCGATATTAAGTGTTGGGTATGTAAAATCTAGTTCTAGCGTCAAGAAACTTATAGCTCAGTGGGGAAATATACAAAGAAAATCATAAAATATCAAAGCATATTTCCTTATAGCGAGTAGCTCAAAGAGTGAGAGGTCTCCACGTCTGTCTGTGGGAGATAAAAAACGCTTTCCTGAAGAGGTAGCATGTAAACAGAGACAGGGTGGGGATTCTATGCAGAGTAACCAAAGTGTGCTTTTAAAAGATTTGGGAATCTTTGCCCAGTTGAGGAACTACCTGTTGAGCCCATTGGGAGTGTGTAGGACTGGAAGAACGCCTAAGACCAGACACATGAACAGCAGTTAGCACTTCAGGAATTCTGTGTGCCATGTCAGTTTCTAATACTATTCTACTCTAGAGCCATTATAGAGTTCTGATAACTCGACATTTGACTAAAGAGACCATTTAAGGCTGTTTGAAGCAAACGCCCAGGAATAAATTCTCAGAACCATCATCCCTCTCTAATCAAGTCTCTCTTGTCAGGCATGGTGCATTAACTCACATAATTAATCTTTTTTAAGTCAAACGCGCGGCTGTTAAAACTAGGGAATTCCTAGCCCTCTCAGGTGGGCCATGGGAGGAGGTGGGCCATGGGAGGAGGTGGGCCATGG